>NC_043705.1:140755967-140865474 GCF_006229205.1 Suricata suricatta | reverse complement strand
GGGGGGAAGACAGGTGGTGGTGATGGTGGAGGGCACTTGAGGGGAAGAGCACTGGGTGTTGTATGGAAAACAATTTGACAATAAAATATTATGGAAAAAAATAAATAAAATAAAATACAGACACAGAAAAACCTGTAGAAAGATATATCTAAAAAATTAATTGCTATTTTCCCAGGGCCACTGAATTATGGGTGAATATTTTTCCTTTTGCTAATCTGGTGCTCTCCAGTTTTTATTTCAGTTAACATGACTCATGTGTATAATTTTAAATAACGAAAATCATCAACTATGTGCTTTGGATGCTCTGTTATCTTAAGTAGATGGGCTTCACCTTAAAGTTCCAGTGAACTTGAGATTGCAATCACCAGCAGTTTGCTGAAGTCCACTCTTCTCATAAAAAGTTGCATTTGCTTCTATTACAAATATGCCTGCTCAGATTGGTCTCAACGCTGATTGGGCTACACTTTTCCCCCTGATGTCGCTTTAGCAGGGTGAGAGACTGGGCACGTGTTTAGGCATCAAGTTTCAAATACAAAACTGATCTTAGAAACCACTTGCCTGCCATGGTAAAGAAACCAGAGACAGATAAAGTCAGTCATCCGGTCAAGGCCGTGGACAGATAAGTGGCCAGGAGGCAAGCCTCGTCTTCCCGGTGCTATGTCCTGGGTCTTCCTCCCGCACTGTGCAGGTGCTGAGCACTCAGCAAATGAGAGCAGGCAGCAATGACACTTCTACATTCTCAAACAAAAGCCTGAATAACGGCAAACATTTAGAATGTGCTTCCTAAACAGGTGCTGTTCAGAACACACTTCACAGGCATTGAGTCCGTGAACTCTCACAGCAACCCTGTGAAGGAAAAATCATAATTAGGTCCATTTTAGAGATGGGAATCCTGAGGTTCAGAGAGGTTAAGCAATTTTCCCAAGGGTATCCAGCCTGCAGTGGAATTGCCAAAATATGAAACCCAGGCAGTCTGGCCCTAGAATCTGTGCTCTTAACTGTTATAGCCGTGGCTCTCGCACTTTCATGCACTGAAGAATCACCCGAAAGCTTCCTTAAAATCATGTCCTGGACTCTGTCCTCAGAGAGTCTGAGTCAGTGGATCGCGAATGCATGTCTGTCAAGTTCACAGCTGGTCCCGACGGTGCCAGCCTGAGGCCCACACGTGATCAGTGCTGCACACACTCTAAGTGTTGCAATAAACTGCACCAGTTACTCCCTGGAATTAAATCTAGTAAACAATCAATAATGCATGAGTTACTTGCGGATCAAATTAATTTACCCCAAATGGCTTGCTATTGATATAGAAGTAATTGGTAGCAAAGTTGGCTGATAATCCAATTTAAAAATTGTTACTTATTCAACTGCATTGCCGCAAGTATGAGGCAATGCGTTCAGTGAAAAGCCTGCTGGGAGGCCAGGCGGACGGAAAACCACGGACTATCATTCACTGTAAAACCACCGTAACAGCACAACACGGTCTTCTAATCACTAAAGCCTCATTTTCAGAAGTCACGAAAGACATGGTGTGAATATAACATCCCGCAAACCTCGCCCTCCCTGGCTCTCCATGTACATCTGCTTTTCCAGGAGAGGTTGCCTTGGATACAAGTATCCTTATGCCTGCAAAGTCTATCCCCTGTGGCAAATTAGCAAATCGGCATTCAGATTTAATAAATCTGTCTGTTATTAGTTTTCCTGCATGGCTCAAACCCCCGAAGCTTGACTAACCTCTGTGAAAGCTGATGAAACTAGTTCTCGGACTCTCCAAGTGGACATTTGAGCCTGGGGTCCCGGAACTCCTGTCCCAGGAAATGGGGAGGATCCCTCATTAACGACATGGGACCACAGTGAGGGAGGCTGGTTTTGGAAAGGCCACTTCCACATCCCTACTGGTGACTCATGCCCAAGACCTAGACCAGCTGCCCTTCAGGAGGGGTGATAGCACCACATTTAATAACATCGCAGGCTGAACCTTCCTTTGCTTGGAACAACTAGCCCAGAGCAGTGGCCCCGGAGCCGTTTCCTCTGTGTGGGCACCCCAGACAGCTGCCAGGCTGGTGGCCCGCAGACACAGTCACATGGCACGACTTGGCCCCCAGTAGGTCTATCTGCTGCATCAGAAATTGGAAGATGGGACTCTACTTAGTGATGGTCCCGTAGTTCAACCATCCAAAGCTATTAGAAGGGAAAACACATGATGGGAATATTTTTGTTAGGTCCCAATGGTCAGGCCCAACAGAAGATCTTTTCTTCGCCACTGGACTCCTTTTCATATCACCTTCCTCCAAATGAGATCCAAACAACAGCCTTGCTGTGAACATCCTCCAGTCTTCTCTGCTCACCGTGAAAGAGGACGATGTCTCTGGGTCACGACCATTCCCCAGAGAGTCAGAAATGGGGCCTGTGACATCCTTTGGACTGTCCTACTCTGTGGGGGTGGGGGGGACTTCAAGAAAGAGATATACCCGGGCCCCAGATTCACCAGTGAGTTTCTCGAGACCAGAACATGACCAGTAAACATTCATCTGTGAGGGAGTCTCTAAACAGCCAAAAGTATTTAAAAAATACTTCTTAAGAATAAATAAAATGTATTATGGAAAAGTCTGAAATATTTCTAAATCAACAAACAACATACAAGCCCTAAATAGGAACCTCAGTCATCCTCACACAGAGCACATGCTAGCAATCACTGAGGTACATAGATTCTCCAATGCACTCCTTCCCTGAGCTCACACCCCAAACTTCCCAGCCTGGGAAGGAAGACCCAGGGGTCTCGAGATGCTCAGACATGTACATCTAACGACCTTACTATGCCCCTCTGTAGGCTATGGGGAGCCAATGATGGCTCCCAAGATGTCCACATTCTGATTCTTGGAATCCATGAATATGTCATCACCTTACATGGCAAAAGGGGCTTTACAGACACAATTCAGGTAACGTATATCATCCGGGTTATCTGAATGGGTCCAAACTAATTATATGAGTTTGTAAAGTTGGAAGAAGGCAGCAGGGAGACAAATCAGAAATGGAGGAGAAGGAGGGACAATGTCCAAGCATCTGAGAGAATCCCCTAGGAATCAGGATGGCTCCCCATTGAAGGTCAGCAAGGAAATGGGGATCTGGGTTTGACAACTACAATGACCTGAATTATGTCAATGTCTGAATGAGCAAGGGGATGGTTCTCCTTGTGCCTCCAGAGAGGAGCTCAGCCTTCCACACCCACGCTGCAGCCCACTGAGATCCGCACTGTGCATCTGAGCCCCAGAACTGGAGGATTGTGACTTTGCATAGTTTGTTCCACTTAGTTAATGACCATTTGTTATGGCTGCAATAGAATACCTAATTTTCAAGCAAATTTCCTTCTTTTGTTAAACATTTTTTAATTTTTGTTTTGAGAGGGAAAGAGAGAGCAAATGGGTGAGGGGCAGAAAGAGGGCAAAACAGGGTCCCAAATGGGCTCTGTGGTCTGTGTGGAGTCTGATGTGGGGCTTGTTCTCACAACCATGAGATCATGACCTGAGTTGAAATCAAGAGTCAGACACTTAATCCACTGAGCCACTCAGGCGCCCCCAAGGAAATTTCCTTTTTAATTGAAATTTTTCCACTTTAGATCTGGGTGCCTCAGTGGGTTAAGCATCAAACTCTTGATATCAGCCCAGGTCTTGATCTCAGGGTCTTGAGTTCAAGACTTGCACTGGAGCCAGCATGGAGCCTGTTTTAAAAAACGAACAAAAAAAAACAACAACAAAAAAAAACTTTTCCACATTAGCCAACCCTATTCTTTCCAGCCATAGACTCTAATCAGCCTGAACTCTGGTCCCTTCTTAAAGCAACACTCCTCCTCAGATGAAATAATTTAGAAAGGTCTTTATAATGTTTTATACTAAACTTTCTATATTAAAAACATCAGTGGATTTCCATGCTCTATTTTAGCCCAAATAATTCCAGCTTGGCTAATCATAGCACTGTCAGTTAGGAGTGATGTAATCCTAACCTCCAAAAGGCAAATAAACGCTCTTTTCTGACCCTGAAGGTGGTCTCAATCATGTCTGGCAATGACTGCATAGAATATTCTGGGATGCATCAGGACAAAGAGGGAAAAACAAAGACACTGATCTTCTAACCTCACAATCTGGTTTTAATATCGTTTGTCTACAGAAGAATCAGCTATCAGACAATGATCTCCTCAAGCCCATTTTTTAAGACCACTTTAATCTAGCCATCTGCTAAAATTGTCCTGCTAGAAATAAGAAAAATTTCAGTGAACATCTGAATTTCCTTGTTTACAAAATAAAAACGGTATCACATTCTTGACCCAGGTTGCTGAGAAAAATTAGTCTGATATAGTCACATATCCGTGTGTGTTTATATGTATATAACATACGCACGGATTTATACTATACACACATGTATACGTGCACGCACTGATACATATGGCTGTGTGTTTTTATTAAACACATACATACAACTCCACACACAGATGCCCACACACATATCACACGTATAATCAGGATAAGCTAGCTTATGCTGAATCTGTTATCCATTGCCACGTGCAAACCACACAAGCGTTTAGTGACTCCAAACAACAAAATGTTTTTCTCTGACTGTCCCAACAGTTTTAAGGCTGAGCTGGCTGCTCTCCTGTGTGTCCCCTGGGATCATCATGTGGCACAGTCGTCGGGGACCGAGTGGTCCAAGGCAGGCCTGTTCCTGTGCATGGAGGTGATGGTGGCCATCTGCCAGGTCTTTGCACGTGGTCTCTCCCTATGGGTGCTGGCCTCAAAGGTGATCTGAAGGCAGCCCGAGGGTCGGGCAGGAGACCCTGGCTCACAACGCCCTCGGTGACACTTCTCAGTTTGCCTCCCACAGTCTACTGATCAAAGCCAGTCAGACGTTGGGGGCACCGGGGTGGCTCAGCCGGTTGAGCATCTTGATTTCAGCTCAGGTGCAGATCTCATGGTTTGTGATGGAGCCTGCATTCAGCTCTGTGCTGACACTGTGGAACCCATTTGGAGTTCTCTCTCCCTCCCTCTCTGCCCCTCCCCTGCTTGCTCTCTCTTTCTCTTTCTCTCTCAAAAAAAGTGCTAGTCATACGTCCAGCCCTGTTTCAGGGGTGGAGGAGGACAGGCTAGCCCTCAATGGGAAGAAGTAACAAGTCACATTGCAAAGTGATAGAGGACCTCGCGGCTATTTTCATAATCTAGCAAAACCCCAAATCTCAAAGGTTTGTTTTTCCTCATGCTGCATGTCCGTCAGGGTCTGCTAGGGGCTCTGCTCCCCAGTACTCCTCATTCGGAAACGCAGGTTGACGGATTTGATCCTCCACACAGAGCGTGCCAGGCTGGTTACCACAGCTGAGGGAAAGAGATCGGCGACGTATTTTGTACGGGACGTATACTGTCCGGGACTAGTATATGCCAACTCCCACTAGCTCACTGTTCAAAGTAAGTCATCTGCCCACACTCAACTTCAGTGCCGTGGGAGGTGATGTCGTACCATGTGCCCCGAAAGAGGGGAATTCAAATTCTGAGCCAATATATTTGCTAACAAGCAGCACAGCATATATGCACCCTCCCCCCGCCCCCCACCATCAATCCATTTGTTCTACAGACCCCTCAAATACTTGCTGGTGCCTGAACCACCATCGGAGTTCTGAAAATTATATTCCCCAATGATACATCAGTAAAAAAAAGAACAACTAGGTAGGTTGGATTTTTGTCATTTCTGTAAGGATTTTCATAGGAGGACTAATTCTTTCTCATTTGTTTCAGAGATAATAAGTTAAATTGAATTTCCTTGCCAATATCAGATTAGCTTTGATTAGACCTGGAAGGGTTTTATCCACATCCTGAATCAAGAAATCTATTGCCATTATGTATTTAGGACATTACTATTTCTTGGGACATAGAGCATGGATTCCAAGGCTGTTCTCAGACACCTTGGCTCTTTCTCCTTCTGAGCCCTGGCTACTTACTCCTCACCCACTTAAAATTAAACATGGTCAGGTGATTTGCTTTAGCCAAGGAAATACTGTTTTACATCTGCATACTATTCTGCGTTATAAAGCCCCATTATATAGATTAACTCATAACCAATTCATAGAGACAATAACTGGAAATTAGCTTACTCTCATGTAAATGTTGCTAAATTAAGGTGACTCTGAAAACAATATATGTGCTTAAAAAAAGGGGGGGAGTTAGGGGAGCCTGGGTGGCTCAGTCAGTTAAGTGTCTGGCTTCGGCTCAGGTCATGATCTCACGGTTCGTGGGTTCGAACCCCGTGTCGGGCTCTGTGCTGACAGCTCAGAGCCTGGAGCCTGTTTTGGATTCTGTGTCTCTCTCTCTCTCTCTGACCCTCCCCTGTTTACACAGTCTCTCTCTGTCTCTCAAAAAAAAAAACCTTTAAAAAACAAAGGGGGTGGGGGGCGCCTGGGTGGCTCAGTCGGTTAAGCCTCTGACTTCGGCTCAGGTCAGATCTCACATTTGTGGGTTCGAGCCCCGCGTCAGGCTCTGTGCTGACAGCTAGCTCAGAGCCTGGAGCCTGCTTCTGGTTCTGTGTCTCCTTCTCTCTCTGCCCCTCCTCCTCTCATGCTCTGTCTCTGTCTGTATCCAAAATAAAACATTAAAAAAAAATTTTTTTTAAAGGGGGTGGGGAGAAGGCCAAAGGAATAATACTGAATCACTCAACTGACAGAATTTTTGGACCCAACTTATTGCAGTAGTTCTTAAAAACTAAAATAAAGATAGAAAAATAGTTTATATTTTTAAATTGTACTGTTTTTCTTAAAATTTCCTTATTTTTCATATTGGAATCTTTGTAAGTTTGTAATGGAGAAAGGGGAAAGGTTTGTAGATGCCAGTTGCCTATACTGGCTCAACTTTCTGCAGAGATTTAAACTTTTCTGTTTTTGCTTCTAAGAATACAATTTCTTTTCATGTAGAATATTATGCTAATATTTACCTGACATCCAAATTAGAAAAAAATTTTCAACTTAAAATGCTACCCTTAGGAATATACCACACTGGGTTTACTGTCTTATTTTCTAATTCTACATTTATAAAGGAACATGCTGTTTCTCCATAGCTCTTAAATAATAATCCCCACAATGAGCTGAATAGTGACCCACAGAAAAAGCTTTTCCAAGTCCTCACTTCCAGGGAACCTGTGAATATGAACTTATTTGGATAAAGCATTTTTGCAAACATAATTAAGTTGAGCATTTTTGTGATGAAATCATCCTGGATTATGCAACTGGGTCTTAAATCCAATGGCCAGAGTCCTGATGACAGAGAAAAGGACAGGGTCGTGTGAGAACAGAGGCAGAGCCTGGAGTAATGGATCTGCGGGCCACGGGGCGCCAATGATCTCCAGCAGCCACCAGGAGCTAGAAGAGTGGCGGGCTCCGGGTCTCCCGCTGGATCTCCCTCAGGGCCTCAGGCAGGAAGCAAGGGTGCCAACACCTGGATCTCAGACTTCTCACTGCCACAGCTGTGAGCGAAAGAATGTATGTGGGCTTGGGCCAGCCAATTAGGGATCATCAGTTCCGGAAGCTCTAGGAAACGAATACAGTCCCTCCCATGTCACTGCAGATCATCTGCCCTCCTCCTGTGTTTGCACTGGCATTTCCCAACAAGCCAGCAGAACTGTAATCTCTATCTTAACACTATTTTAAAATTTTTAAAAAATGGTTACTTACTCATTTTTGAGAGAGACAGAGAGCAAAAGAGCACACATGAACAGGGGAGAAGCAGAGAGAAGGAGAGAGAGATTCCCAAGCAGGCTCCACACCGTCAGCACAGAGTCCTATGTGGGGCTTGAACTTACAAAACTGTGAGTCCATGAAAACTTACAAAACTTACCAAAACTTACTTGGGGCTTGAACTTACAAAGCTGTGAGTCCATGACCTGTGTGGAAACCAAGAATCAGACACTTAACTGACTGAGCCATCCAGACGCCCCTGAATTAATGCTATTTAAAATCTCAGTGGTTTCATTTCATAGGCTGGCTCTGTTTAAGTTCAGTAGAAAAGCAGACATTATTGCATCTTGTGCATTGATGTGAATCATGAACATGAATGCATGGCGCCTGCTGCCTTCAGATGCACTTATGTGCTTCACCCAGAGGTATTTCAGCCCCAGGTTGCACCTACAGAGTAAATGGCACAGAGCTGAAATAAAAACGGGCCTGGTGTCATTCGTGCCCACACTAGTCAGCTCTATGAACATATGGGCTGTAAACCGCTGTATATATTCTATACTGCGTTCCTTTTTTTTTCCTTTTTTTTGGCTCCTGTTTTATTTTTCAGGATTGCAAGTTGCGTCCAGAAGCTGCCACAGTCTGAGATCAGTTCGTTTTCTTCTGCCGATTAAAATGCAAATTCACATTTCAATGCAAGGCGTGATGGATTTGCATAAACCGTGGGGCTTTCTCCTCTCAACTTTTTACTGGTTTAATTTTAATCTGGGCTGTCTATCAAAACTCTGCCTGCTCCTCAAAGTGCAATTTAAAACACCACTTCTCCTGTTCAGAGTCTCTCAGTTTCACACTTGACTCTGAACAATGCACCTGTGAAATGTGCCCACATTACTGAACTTCTACCATGTTCCATGTACCATGTCACACGATCATATAATGACTTAGTTTAATCTTCAGGGAATACATTTAGGGTTAGGTCCTCTCCACAGATGAGGACACTGACTCGACAGGGTTCAGGAACTTGTCTGTGGTTGTTGTAGTAGGATGCTGCTGCCGTGTAACTAAAGTCCACACCTGGCATCCCAACACGCTCATTTGTGATCTCACAGTTCTTGGGTCAGAAGTCTGATATGGCATGACCGGCTACTCTACTTAAGGTCTTCCAAGGTTAAAATCAAGGTGTTGACTGGGCTCTGCTGCTTTCTGGAGGGCTGTGTGAAAGACTCTGTCTCCAAACTCATCTTTGTTGTTGGCAGACGCAAGACTGAGGTGCCCGTTCCCTTGACAACAGCCTCCTCCATCTCCAAGCCAGTAACAGTACATTGGGTACCTCCATGCTCTGAATCCCCTTGACTTCCTTTTCTGTTTCTGCTTCTAAGGGCTCTGTTTTGGTTCCTCCTGGATAATCCTGGTAATCTCCCTGTTTTGAGGTCAACTGATTAGTAATCACATCTCAAAGTCCCGTTTGCCCTGTAAGGTAACATATTCACAGATTACTCCATACCCCATAAGAAACAACACTATCACCCATAGTTCAGGCTTTACATACTGTTTCTTTTGCTTTTAGTTTAACAGATTCTGCTCATTTCCAGAGTTACTTAAGTCAGCCACCTGTTCCCTCATTCCTTTTAATGAGGTTACTTCATTCATCTGTAATGTATTTAGATTCTCTAGTCGTATCTTCTTTTCTTAATGGCGCTCCCCCAACCTCCCAAATGATTTTTTAAATTTGTGTCTATCAAAGTTCATTCTTTGTTTTATGAAATTCTATGGATTTTGACAAATGCCTACTGTTATGTATTCACCATTACAGAATTAGACAGAATAGTTGTGTTGCTCTAAAATTCCTGTGCTTCATCCATACATTCTTCCTTCCTTCTCATGTTGATATTATATACCCTTAATATTACATGATTAAAGTTGCACTTTACATCTGTGGTCTTTCTCCCAGTAAGCCATAATCCCAGTCTTATCAGGATAAAAATATCAGAAAAATCCCACTAGAGGGACATCCTGCAAAATATCTGAGAAGTACTTCTCAAAATCGTAAAGCTCATAAAAAAACAAGGCAAGTCTCAGAAACGGTCAGGGCCAAGAGGAACCAAAGAAGACAAGGTAATAAATCTAGTGTATCCTGGAACAGAAAAAGGACATTAGATATAAATGAAAAGAATATGAATAAGGTATGGATTTTAATAAATAATGGAGTACCCACATTATTTCATCAATAGTAACAAACGTACTATACTAATGCAAAAAATAATAGGGGAAAGTGGGTGTAGGGTAAATGGGAATCCATTTATGTTTTTAATTTTTCTATAAATCTAAAACTGCTGTTCAAAAATGAAAGTCTGTGAAAAATTAAAATTAGATGCTGAAAACTCCCTTTCAGTTCTTAAATGGTCCCAGTTACAGGATAAAGTCAAAACTCCATCCTTAGCATTGAAAACTAGTGCTAGTTTTCTCCTTCAACTCCTGCTCATTTCATGCTTGTGGGGCTTCTCATGGCTCCTCAAACAATTACAACAAACCATCATGATTGCCCAGAATGCCTCAGCTTTGGACATTCCATTCCTCCAGATCTTTCCTACAAATGGCTCATCTCTGAAGATTCAACGTAATGATCCCTTCCACAGAGAAATCTTCCCCAGCCTTTCCAAAATAGACTGATTGGGTGCCTCTTTTCTATGCAATATGGTGACCCTCAAGTGCATGCAGTTCAGTCTATTGCCCTGCTATCAGCTACTCAGTGTGGTCCAGGGACCAACAGCATAGACGTCACCTGGGAGCTCATTAGAAATGCAGACCCTAACCTTAGGGTCAGAATCTGCATTTTAACAAGATATCCAGTTGATTCATAGCCATATTACATTTGGAAATGTTTGAGCAGCAGGATTTAGTTCTCCCCAAGCCCTGAGCATGTCATTCTCTGATATTTTTTTAATTGTCTGTGTCCTTGCCAATTTATGAAGTCACTGAGAACAGGGGCCATGTTTCACTTGTTTTTTTTTTTCTTTATCTCCAGTGTTTTCACAGTATCTGGGACATCCATGGGAACAAGACTGAATGGACTCATGAAATGAGAGTCTGTATTGGAAAGTTATATAAATTTTATAGGTTAATACCTAACACTCCACTTTTCCTTGCCAGAATTCAGAAATAACTGAGAGACAGGCAATGGTCAGGCAGATGATATAAAAACATCTCATTTATTGCTGATAAAGCTGATTTGGGAGAGCATGGCTTTGCTGTAAAGCTAAACAGCTGCTTTATGCTTTGCCCAGAATTAGGCAGGCTTCCCTTTGGGGAGTGGGAATCTGCTCTTGTAAAACTTAAGTCATGGAGGAAGACCAGACCTGTATGGTTCTCTTTCCAGGCAGAGTCCAAAGGGAGTGGATACAGAGGTGCCCTGTCACCTTGCTCAAGGCCCTCTCCCAAGTTCTCAGTCAGCCTCGCTCCATCCCTCCTGTGATGTATGGGTAATAGGCTACCCTGATGAAATGATAAGTACCCCCACCCACAGCAGAAAATTTGGGGAGGAGGGGAACATACAATAACAAAAGGAGAAAAGAGAAATACAATACTTGAACTGTGATCCTGAAGAACTAAAATCTCAGGCAAAGTTCACATGACTGACATGGAGATCGGATACTGAAGACAGGGATTGACTTAGCTGAATTTTACCTACTTAATGATGAGACCCTCAGACCAGCCCGACTGAACCATACTCGATCTGACCTGCCTCCTGTGGCTTCCAGGTGAGCGAGGCATCACCCCCAAACACCCATCAGTTCAGACTACTCTGAAGGGTGCGGGGACTGTCATTGTTTCAGCTCTTCTATGGGCTTGCTTTCCAGCATCTCTGCCTCTATTGACCAGGAAATGACATAAAATGAAATATAATGGCATCTTTAATCCATTTAATAAGGATGAGCTCTAAGAGGCCAGAAATAATAAGTGGAATTTTGAGGGGACCAGAAATTAAAGGGAAAAGACCCTTTAATGTAGACTAACACAAAACTACCAGGGCTCAAATCCACATCATTTGATGTATTACTTATTTTTTGCCTCTTCTGTACCACTGAATGAGCAAAATTTGTTTTTCTCCAAAATCTTTGGGCCGTATGTGTTATATAGTATAATATGTATTATTAAAAAATATACCATGTATAATATATATAACAATAATAACTCAGAATAATTCATATAACAAACTCATGTCATTATAATCCTTAATCAGACAGAATATCACTCTCTACAAGTCACCAAGTCTCTTGGAAATCAATTTAACACATATGATTTAAGACCCATGTGTATATTATCCTAAGAAATTAAAGTGATGATACTCAGTGATCACATGCGTTTAAAAAAGATACAGCATAGGGGCGCCTGGGTGGCTCAGTCGGTTATGCATCAGACTTCAACTCAAGGCATGATCTCACGGTTCATGGGTTCAAGCTCCACATTGGGCTCTGTGCTGACAGCTGCTCAGAGACTGAAGCCTGTGGGAGTCTGTCTCCCTCTCTTTCTCTACCCCTCCCCCTCTCACATTCTGTCTCTCTCTGTCTCTCAAAAATGAATAGACACTAAAAAATTCTTTAAAAAACAGTATATATTTTTAAATGTTTTGTTTATTTTTGATACAGAGAGAAACAGAGCATGAGAGAGGGAGGTGGAAAGAGAGAAGGAGACACAGAACCGGAAACAGGCTCCAGGCTCTGAGCTGTCAGCACAGAGCCCAATGCAGGGCTCAGACCCACGAACATGAGATCTGACCTGAGCCGAAGTCGGAGGCTTAACCGTCTGAACCACCCAGATGCCCACAGTATATTTTATGAACATCCATAATTTTGGAAAGTTTGATTACTAATATAATAACCCAAGGGGAGCAGAATCTTCCTGAATGAAACACAGGTGGCTTTAAACACAAGCCCCAGCAAGCCATCTGATATTCAGGAAGCGTCCAGGGGTGGTTTCCTTTGGTTCTTTAAGAAAGAAACCCATGTTAGCAATATAGGATGTAAATACTTAGCATTCATGACCATATACCTTTAGCTACTGCCCATGGCAGACATTACTAATTGATCACAGCAATCTTCTGCCTCCCCCTAGATGTAGCCTTCTCAACCCAGAGCTCAGGGCAGCCACAATTATTTGACTGGAGTTTGTGCATAAAATGAAAATTACCTAACATCCCAGAGCTGCGCCCTCTGTCTCTCATTCCTCTTCTCTGCAAACAGCTGTGTGTATGCATTTGCCTCAGCAGACTGTTGTCACTGTCACCTTTCTGAATGTCCGCTCATTGTCTGTTGTGTTGCCAGCATCTAGCCAAGTGGGTGCACATTCTATTATAAGAATGAAAGAATAGAGGAAAGGTGGTGCTAAAAACTGAAATGGGGATGAGAGGAGAATATGTCTGGGCAAAGCCCAGAATAAGTTCAGGTTTGGACTGAATGAGACCAGAGTATTGGCACGTCATCCCCCCACTATCATCTGTTGTTGTCCAGACCCTGGAGGACAGAGGCGTTGTGCAGTTCAGAACAGGCTTTGCAGGTCCTGGCTCATGCCCGGTTCTCTGCTGAACAGCACGTGAACTCATAGGGACGTCCAGGAGCCCGCTGCATACGTGGGTTTGGAGAGCCAAGGCGGTGGAGGTCAACACTGAAGATATGAGAGGCGTCAAGGTAAAGTTCACTGGTAAAGCTATAGGGTGAGGTAGGAAATAACTTAGTAATATTTATTCTTTACTGGTGAAAGCACTGTGGAGCAGTTTGATTGTTTAAACAGCCAAGGGTGAAGCTTGAAAAGAGTGGACTTTTGCTCTTTGAAATGGATTAATTAATACAGAAGCATGGAAAACATCCCATATAGGTGAAAACACGTCAAGGGAAAACACTTTTGGAGAGCTATAGATACAATAATTTATATAGACTGTATTTATATTATAGTTAGTTATATACATATAATAGTATTATCACAATATGACATTATAATGTATTGTCATGTATCATAAATATATTTATAAAAATAAAATTGCGCAAAACATCCCTTGGATATCAAGTATACTGGAACCACCAGCCCCTGGTGATGATTTACAAATTTAATAATCATGTCAAAGTCTACTCGGATGAGTGATATTGTTACATATTAATGACAGATCTCGAGGACTTTGTGTGGTGCCTGTGGAAACCACCCACCCAGAGCTGATGGCTGTTGATAAAATGACATATTCCAGTGTAATTCATACTCCACACTGCCAAGGAAGAAGCCTAGTTATTTCTAACAGTCTTTTTACAAAAACCATAGTATATCGTGTTATATACACAATTAAATATTGTTAAGTAGGGGCGCCTGGGTGGCTCAGTCGGTTAAGCGTCCGGCTTCGGCTCAGGTCAGATCTCACGTTCGTGGGTTCGAGCCCCGCATCAGGCTCTGGGCTGACAGCCAGCTCAGAGCCTGGAGCCTGCTTCCGGTTCTGTGTCTCCTTCTCTCTCTGCCCCTCCCCCTCTCATGCTCTGTCTCTCTCTATCAAAAATAAATAAAACATTAAAAAATATATTGTTAAGTAATGTAAGCAAATTCTATAGGCAGATAAAACCATTTTGTGCCTTTTAAATCACAATTGACTAAATCTATTTTATAAGGTCTTCAATCCTTAGATGTATTTATTAGCACTTCAAAAATAACTAACTGTCCTAAATGCCAGAGAGTCATCAACATGACTGAGCTGTTGCCCCTAGAAAAATCTAACTTTGAAAAATACATTATTCTTGAGGAAGGGGGGAAAGTGTTGATCTAGCAGTAAGGATGTTATCCTTTCGGCATTTTCCAGAGATTTGGTCACCAGATGGGACGTCCGGCCCAGGGTGAACTCTTTCCTAGTGGCCATTAATTCCAAGAAATTCCTTGGGACATTCTTTGTCATGTAATTAATCACAACAAGGCTTGTAATCTGATGTTCAGTGTAGCTTCACTTACCAGAGGGAAAGAGAGAAGAAAAGAAAAAAGAAGAAAATTGAGGGGAGAAAATAAATCAAAAGAAAGGGTTCAACACAGGAGAAAATGGACAAATTATATTTTATCCATGGAATAGAAACTACATGCTTGCTAAAATTTGCTTTTCAAAAACTTAATATTATGGAAGAATTCTAAGGAAAGGTTAACTTTTGGGGTGCCTGGGTGGCTCAGTTGGTGGAACGCCAGCTTCGGCTCAGGTCATGATCTCACATTTCCTGGGTTCGAGCCCCTCGTCGGGCTCTGTGCTGACAGCTAGCTCAGAGCCTGGAGCCTGCTTCGGATTCTGTGTCTCCCTCTCTCTCTGACCCTCCCCTGCTCACACTGTCTCTTTCTGTCTCTCAAAAATAAATAAAAAACATTAAAAAAATTTTTTTAAATAAATGTTAACTTTTAAAATTAAAATGTGTTTTTCTTGAGATATAATTGGCATTTAACATTACATAAATTTAGGGTGTAGAATAGTATTGATTTTACACATTTATATATTGTAATATAATTACAAGTGCACTGTTAAATAACACCTGTATTGTGTCACATTCTTATTTCTTTTTTGTGCTGGGAACAGTTAAGAGCTAGTCTCTTAGTAACTTTGAAGTTTATAATACAGAAGTGCTGTCTGTAATCATTTGGCTGTGCGTTAGATCTTCAGAACTTAATTATCTACAAGTTAGAATGCTAATATTTTAAAAGCAGAATTTAAAGTGGTACATATCCAATAATCCCAATTTTATTTTAAAATATTAATTACTGTAAATAGGAATCTAAATATTGATGGTAATGCTATCTTAGAAATAAGACTTGTGGATTATCTTTTATTTCCATCTATGTGTTTTCCTGTGTTTGTTACTATACTATATTGCCCTTCAAATTAACATGCATTATTTTCAAGTTTTTACTTATTTATTTTGAGAAAGAGAGAGAGAGAGAGAAAGAGACAAAGAGAGAGAGACAGAGAGAGACAGAAAGAGAGACCAAGAGAAAGGGAGAATCCCAAGATGGCTCCATGCTCAGTACAGAGCCCAACACAGACTTGATTTCACAACCATGAAATCATGACCTGAACCAAAATTAGGAGTGGGACATTTAACCAACTGAGCCACCCAAGTGCCCCTAACAGGTATTACCTTAAAAGTAAAATAACAACTGTTGTATATTTTCAAAATACCTAGTTACTTTTTCCATGAGTTTTATACACATGTAAGATATTCAATTAAAATAAAAAATTGTGATTATTTTGATAGATGACAGAAAGATGGCGTGAGTTATTAGCACGTAGTTCAAGTATAGGTCCTAATATGTGATATATTCTAATTAAGAGTCATTAACATATGATCTATTGTAAATAGGAACCACAGAACAAATGGAACTTGATTTGGTATTTCTGTTTACAGAGTCTAGCATATCCAATCATCTCTCTAAAGTTAAAATGTTATAGTAATAGTACATCACCAACAATGAGCCTTAAAAACATAAATATCCACGGGTTCTCCTAAATGCTATCCATGATTTTATTACTTCTGTTAAATTATTTCCAGGTATAACAAGAGCCACCAGGGAAAAGGGAAACATGACGCTTTCACCCTTTTGGGGAATTAGTTTGGACTTTTAGGTAATGCTGGTGTTTACAACGCAATTTTGTCTTGTGATCCACCTGTGACTGAGCCGGTCCCATGAGCAGCCCCATGGTCCATGAGCCTGACTAGAAAGTCAGCCAAAGTGTGCTCAGCTGAAGTATTTAAGGATCCCACCACTGGCCTTCTCTTCTTACTCTCTGTTGCTCTATTCCTTCTGCCCTCCAAAGAGTCAAAGACACCTGCACCTTGTCCCCCAGGCATCTTCAAGGGCCATGCACAGAGCAAGACAGAAATGCTTATCTAATGGCAATCAATTTTCCAGCACTCCCAGGTCATCCATGTACTTTCTCCCAAGCGTCAAGAAGGTGGAGGCTGTCATATCCCTGTTTACAGCCTTCCACAGTGCCTGCATGGGTGTCCTGCCAGAAGCAGATCTGGAATTAGTATTTGCTTTGTGTAACCCCAATGGAATAAGGTGCTAATGAATATAGAAGGCGGGGGTCCTTCTATCAGTGGGAATCCATGGTAACTTCATGGGTAATTTGGTGCTACAGGTGCCAAGGTCCAACCCAAAAAGAGGCACCATGAAAAAGTCCTTGGAATCACTGACTTAGTGGAATGGACTCTTGCATAGAGGAAAGAAGTAACCCAAGACTATAAGGTAGCAAATTAGGTATTGTGCTATGCCTGGGTCCCAAAAACCTTGGAGTAAAGACATAAGTTTTGATTCTATGGTGAAATAACTGTGTTAAGTGATATTAATTAGCAATCAGAAGACATCTAGGAGTCCATTAAACCACTGATGGAGCGACCTTTATTGAGCCTCAAAATTCTTGCCATGGGCAGAGTTCACTGGTCATTTGGGCAGGTTAAATGAAGTCCTCTATGGTTATTGGACACTATGTTGTTTTTTTTGTTTTTTGTTTTTTTTTTTTTAGAAACAGGGAGTTCTCGAAGTCTACTGAATATGAGAGTCACTTATTGGGCTTGTTAAAATACATAGAGATTCCCAGTTATTCCCTAGAGATTCTGATTAAATAGATCTGAGACAAGGTTGGGATTAGCATTTTTGACAAGTACCATTGGTAAGTTAGATGCAGGTATTTCCAATGTATGTTGAGGAATGCAGACAGAGGAAAGACACATTCTGGT
Source organism: Suricata suricatta (assembly GCF_006229205.1). NCBI lineage: Eukaryota > Metazoa > Chordata > Mammalia > Carnivora > Herpestidae > Suricata > Suricata suricatta. The sequence goes on along the minus strand of NC_043705.1, from coordinate 140,848,032 downwards.
GTCAGGTAGAAGCCTACCTCCCTACCCTCCTGTGACAAGGGTGAGTCCCCAAGGCTCTGGATGGCCTCATGTCCACATCATTATGATATGGAAAACATAAAGAGCTGTGGAGTGTGGGAATGTGAAGACCCTTGCCTAGTGGACGCTCCATCGGTCCTCATTGCCTCCAGCTCCTGAAGCCCATTTGCATCACCCCTTTGTAAAGACCATGGTCTTAACAAAGCAATTCATGGAAAGCATGAAGTAGTTGGGGACCTCTCCCATGTTAGTGGCTTCATGTCTGGGGACTGGCTGCTTTGGTACTGGACACGAATGGTTTGAAGTGGGCACTGGGAAAAAGTGCTTAGTGAAAATGGCGCTGACCATCAGTGCACTAGCCTTTCCTGTCTCTGCTAATACAGGGCTCGTAAAAGCTTGATCTAACTAAGGAGCCCCAAGCATTGGTTCCAGGACTTCTCTGAACAAAGGACTTTGATTCTTGCCTATTTATTAATTTTATCGACTCTAAGGCTCTGCTCTGGCCTGGCTTCTCTCTCTTTCTCTCTCTCTCTCTCTCTCTCTCTCTCTCTCTCTCACTCTCTCTCTCCCATCTATCTGCCTATCCTGTGACCTTTAATACTTTTGCCCATGTACACAGTTAATCACTCCTGTGAAGCTATCCAGTGGGCTCCAAATGCCTCTGAGCAGTCCTTCCCGAAGCACGAGCCCCAAACCAGCAGCATCAGAATTACCTGGGACATGATGGAAATACAAATTTGCAAGTTTCACTCAGACCTGCTGAATTTGAAACTCTGAAAGAGTTTAATAAGCCATCCATATGACTCAGATGTGCTCTCGAGATTGAAAACTACTGCTACAGGGAGTTAACATCTACCATATCTATTTATATTTATATATATATAAGATATATAAAAGCTTTTTGTCACAGCTGGAACATTTATTTCATTATTTTTGCTTCTTGAGCTTTTCTCTCACAGTTTTTTTGTCATAATGTAATAGATTTTTTAGGTTTGAAAATCTTTTATTGGCTACTTGAGAAAGAGAGGAGAGAGGGAGGGAGAAAGAAAGGGGGAGAGGGAGAGAGAGAGAGAGAGAGAGAGACACCCACCTATTCCCTAGGAGTTTTAAGTAGATCTGGGAGAACAAGGCTGAAATTTGCATTTTCAACAAATATGATGAGTGATGTGGATGTTAGGATTTCCAATGTGCAGTGAAAATGCAGTGTACATATATATTATACATGTAAATTATCATTTGAAAATTTCTTTTGTTTCTAAATATTAAACCTTTCTTCTAAGTTATTACAATTTCATTGCCACAATAAATAGCTGATAAAAGCAACATGATACAAATTTTGACATTTTTCAAGAAAGACAAAATATGATTACAAATTTGTTAATGAGGTGAATGGGCATTTTTATTTTCACATATTCTGTAATGAAGGAATCATTATGCTTACTACAAGAATGAGCTAGGAGTCACATTAAGTGTTGAAAAACTATCTTTGCACAAATAAGTAAATGGAAATAGAAGGGGTTTTGTTAAAACATTTTCAGTCAATTCATCAAAATTTTAATTATATGATCAAAAGTATATAGCAATATATATTATTATATATAGTAATAATTGTATGTAGCATATTTAGTACTACATAAAGTAGCACATAGAGTACTATATGTACTATATATAGTATATAGTAATATAGAATCAAAATTATTTTTAATAACTTAAAAACATGACTAGACTTTCTTTAAATTTCTTGAAGGCAAAAATCAGAATCCATCTAACTGGTAAAAGAAGCTATTACCACTATTAAAAACATTTTTGTAATTTCTGGAATATATACTCCAAAAAATTTTACTAACAATTATAACATGACTTTTTTGTGGAAGCACTTCGTTTTATTTAATAACTCATAAACATTTGGGAAAATAAGATTTTGTGAATTATATTGTAGTTTAATGGTTTTAAAATACAATGTCTCAGTCTAGGTGTATGCATGGGTTGCAGACTGTGCAACTTAAGGGGGTGGCATGGGCAGAAACTCTAATACAATTCAGCCCTTGCATATACACAATGTGGTGGACCTCAAATGCTTTGGTCTTCCCAGATGCTATAAATATATTCTCATTAAAATTAAAGACATAACTCAGTTTGTGGAAATAGACTTTGTATTATCTAGTCTTCCAAATGAATTCTCATCAACCCAATGAAGACAGCCTTCATTTATGTCAGGGGGGAAAATGTCTGTCTTCATTTTCAGTCACAAGTGTTGCCATGCCTCCCTTGACCAGCCATCTACTTTTGAATTCTAAATTGGAGACAGAGAGAAAAATCAGGCAGAGACACCTGCTGAGGTTGTCAACTGCATGCAATAAGCTGCAATTTACTTTGCTTCCAAGGCCTTTGCCCCCATCATCCTGGGCCCATTCTCTGAAGCAAGCCATCCTTTTCCAACAACCAAGGGATGGGAGGGAAGTCATAGAAAACAAACAACACCCTTCTCACTACCCACTCTAGCATGTGTCTGAGTCCAGATTATCCAAATTCAGGCCAAAGCCCCTCCCTGAGCACCATGACTCATTGTGAAGAAGGATGTGTGACCCAGGCAGATAACCTAGCCCTGTGGGGGGTGCAGGGGGATGTTGGTGCACAGCAGCGGGTAGAATGATCCCCCCAGAAAGACACATCCATGTCCTAATCTCTAGGGCCTGGGAGTGTGACCATTTTTAGAAAAAGGAGTCTTTGCAGATGTAAGGAAGTCAAGGATCTCAAGATGAGATCATCCTGGAATATGCTGGTTGCCCCCAGATGCAATCTCAAGTGTCTGTATAAGACACAAACAAAGGGAGACAGATGCACAGGAGGCCAATGAGAAATGCCATGTGAAGGATCACCTGGGGCCACCAAACCTGGAAGAAGCCAGGAAGGATTCTCCACTAGAGACTTTGGAGGGAGTGCAGCCATACTGACACCTTGAATTCAGACTTCTGGTCTCCAAAACTGTGGGAGAAAACACTTCTGTTGCTGTAAGCCACCCCAGTGTGGACCTAGTAGCCACTGAACATGGATACATGCTCTTGGACTTGAGCGAGGCTTGCCCATGCTACTCACCCTAACTGTAGAGTGCTTGCTGCCTCCAAGCATCTTGGAAGATTCCAGAGGGGTGAACATGTGCCTTCAGTTTGTTTTGTAGGACAGACATGATTATAGCAGGAGAAATGGGACTGTGATACTGGTGTGGCTCCTGAGGAAGTAAAGTGGGAGCCGGTGCTGGAGTTGACTGGGTTGGGCCAATGATCCAAGGGATGAATAGACAGGATGGATGACATACTTAAATGTTTGTCACTTGGTGTAATGAGATGGATATTTGGTGCTTTATGTGAGCTTTAGTTTCTGATCCAGGGAATAAGAACTTACACAATTTAAACTTGAAAAAAAATGTCTGTGGAGTTTCTATTCCTTAAATAATAAAGTTGAGAACTAGTTCTGGGCAGATCAGATAATGATTTCTGTGGGATAGACAGAGGCACGGCACAGCCTCCCCCCAACCCCACCCTGGACTCCACTGACCCCACATTTCCTCTTTTCTTTGTTGTTACATTCATCAGTTCCATTCTCAGCAAGTCTGGACTCTGTTCTCAGTTATTCTCTTGACTCCCATGAAGAGGAACAGTGGCCTTGGCTCTGGGCTGGTCTGTGTGGCCCCTTAGTTTACATGTCCTACTAAGCCCTGGTCTGATGATAACCAAGACTTGTGTTTTTTCCTCTGTTGCTGTCAGGAAGCACAGGCACCCTAGTGCCTATCAAAGTGCCCCTAGGACCTACTGCCAGCCAAAGGTGAACAACGGGTCAACTCAGAGGGAAAGTATGTCTGTAGGATTGCCTGGGAGTGACACACCACCCTTCCTCCAGATCGATGGTTCTTAGAGACTGGGGTCACATAGTGAATCCGATGAAGGTATGGATCTTAAATGATAGGTTACACAGGCACATTTTGGTGTACAATTTTATAGAGTTCACAGGCAACTCCCCCAGTGGAAGTCCATTCTTGTAAAACCCAGTGGTTCTAAATATTTTTATTCTTACATTAAACCAGACCATTAAAGATCCTGGTCACATAATTTAGTTACCTGTTGTCTCTGAGGTTTTATGCCATCTGCTTCCAGTAATGAGCCCTGAACAAAAGTATTCTGCAATTTCTGGCTGAATTTGTGGTTGAGCTGTCATGGAATCTGTTGTTCATGATACCACAAGGTTTGGTCTTCACGAAACGATGAGAAGACTTTGTCTCAGGTCTGCATACCAAAAAGAGCTATCCCTCCCTGCAATAAGTGTTTATGTTGTATGGATGCCAAGAATTACATGACAAAACGTGTTCTCATCCCCGAGTGTCATGGAACGGGCTTTGCAGCTCACCCCTGCGTAAAAGCCTCATCTTGGTCCTTTCTCTTTTTTCCTTCATCCTGATTTTCTCCCTTGTTTGTTAAAAACTTATTGATCAAGAAAGATGTTCACTGAGGACCTGTGAACATAATCAAGGAAGATTCATGTCTCTTGTCTGTAGGGACTCCTCTTGTTGAATCCGAAGCCCTTTCTCTCCCGCTGTTTCTTCACACCCTGTTCTCCACTCCCTCACCACACCACACCCAACCACTTGCACAGGAAAATCATTCAAAGACTGTTCCCTGTTGGTGCAGGCCCCTCTGGACATGAGCAAAGCACCCACGGAAGGTTCACAGATGAGCAGAGGTGGTACCAAATGAAAACTAAACACACATAAATATCAGATAAATACATCGTGGATGACTATTTAAGACATTTGGCTTTTTACAGGCATTTTTAAGTCTTTCTCCAAACTTTTTTTTAAAATAGAGAACCACAATAAAGAGACAAGTACATTTCCTATATTTCTTACCCATCTATACTTCTTACCCAATTATGGTACAACCTCCGGTAGGATGCTCTCTGTTCCCAAACTGAGTTTGCTGGCTACATTGCCTTGTAAAAAATGCTTTATGACACAGCCAGCAGTTAGCCAATGCTTGGCTCCATTTGGATACTGGTGTGTATTTAGTATTAGCTATTAACAGAGGAGTTTAAATAACATGGCCAGTTGTTAGGCTCGGCCACAATTTGGAATGTAATACATTTCACTAGAATTAAAGTCACTATTATAACTCAATAACCCTCACCTCCCAGAATCAACCGTAGTTTATCTTCAAAGTAATTACTAGCTTTTTTATTTTTTCCCCTGAGAGGCATCCAATTTTAACAAAGCTATTCGAGGTCTAGTGTTACCACACAAGGGAGACTGCTTCTCAGTAATTCATGAGGGAAGAGTTATAACTAATTAGGTTCTTTTGCCCAAACTAAGACACAAATGAATCACAAAATTGACCCTTTTAAGTGTAACATCTAACATGTCTGCAGCTGTTGACAAGAAAAAAGCCAATGATAAATTATAATGATTGGAGCAAACAAAATCAAACAAGGTTTTAATTCATAAAAATATGGGAGAAATTAAGATGAGATCAAAGGAAATTTCAGTAGTTGCAAATCAAACAAGAGAAGAGCACAAAGCAACTTCTTGTCTTTAGCTTAAGGGCAACCAGACCAGAGCCTTGGAAACAACAAATTTTTTTCCCCAAATAAAGGTAAAAGAATTTTAAAAAATGAGCCTGTGTTACCCTACTTGAAAAACAAAGGTTTTCTTAATTGTGGCTTTCAACATTTTAATAGGTGTCATCTTGTGTTTGAAGTATATTGATTCCTCTTGCCACCCATGAATCAGTATAAAGAAAATGGCAAAGGGCCAATTTCTTTCTAATAGGCTTCTATTGTTTGATCTCCATGTTCAATCTCCTTTATTCTCTCATTTTCAACCTAGTTTTGTACGGGCGCCTGGGTGTCTCAGCTGGTTAAACACCTGGCTCTTGGTTTCGGCTCAGGTCATGATCTCACCGTTCCTGAGTTTGAGTCTCAGGTCAGGCTCTGCACTGACTGTGGAGACTGCTTGGGTCTCTCTCTGAGCACCTCCCCCATGAATAAATAAACTTAAAAAATTATAAAACAAGATAAATAATCCAGTTTCGTAAGCCATGATGTTTGGTGAGACAGTCCCATTACCTACAACCTAAGTGTTGAAGAGGAGTATAAGAAAACAGACTTAAAAATCAGTAAAACAGGGGCGCTTGGGTGGCTCAGTCGGTTAAGCCTCTAACTTTAGCTCAGGTCATGATCTCACGTTCATGGGTTCAAGCCCCGTGTCAGGCTCTGTGCTGACAGGTAGCTCAGAGCCTGGAGCCTGCTTCCCTTTCTGTGTCTCCTTCTCTCTCTGTCCCTCCCCCTCTCATGCTCTGTCTCTCTCTGTATCAAAAATAAATAAAACATTAAAAAAAAGAAAATCAGTAAAACAATGATTTTTTAATTCTTTCTTTTATATTGATTACTGAGGTTAATGTCAACTGCTAATATCCCATGGAGATCATTCCGGGAGTTTTCCCTCTTTTTCCTCACTTTTCCCTAGAATTCACTCTATGTCAATATTCCATCATTTTATTTCACTTGTTCACCATTAAAGGCCTTTTCTCAATTCCATGACCTTGTTCAGAGTGTTAATTCTGGGCCTCTAGAGGTAGACTAAGTAGCATGTAAAATGGTCCCTAGCTCCAGTACACGGTTAGTAGTGTTGATTCTGGAGTTAAACTGGCTGGGGGGATTCCCAGGACCCCTGTGCACGTGCTGTGTGACTTAGGGGGGCCACTTCATCTCTTCAGATGCTTCCCTCATCTGGAAAGAGGAGGGGATCATATAATCCATCACATTGAGTGCATTCAAGAAAGCAATTCAGTAATTCATGCCTAGTGCTTAGTACTCAAAAGCTCTTGACAAACTTGCTGCTCTGTTTGCCCTTAAACTATAACCAGTGGTAACATTATTGTTTCTTCAGTTGCCATTTGCCACAGCCCTGAGAATGCCTCAGATCTTTCTCAGTAAAACAACTTTGATGGTACAAGGGAACATGAAATCCCACAAGATAGGTCCAGGTCTGACATGGTTGCACTTCTGTTTCTGGCATTGGGAAGACCTTTACGCCAACTCCAAGGCAGGGAAAACTGGGTTGAGATCCATTCAGGCCTGAGGAAAAATTGCATGCACTTCCATATTCTCTACAGAATGAACGAAGGAGGATTGGGGCAAGATCAGCCCAGATGCTGGGTATTGAAGCTCTGAAGTTCTGAAAAAACGCTACAGAGCTGCACAAGTGCACCCATAATGAGTGAGGCTGTGTGGCATAGAGAGGCTCAAACTGAGGGAAATGGCAGGTCTCCATGACCATTGGAAGCAAAGACCCTCAGATGCCACAGAACCTAGGAGAAAACCCTAAGGAGGAGCAGGGGGAACACCACCTTGAAGACACAGGAAAGGACATACCTCAGTCAAGTATTTACCACAGCCACTAAAGCATAATTCAGGAAATGGAGTGGGAGGCAGGTAAAACTGGTAAGATGCTAGAGAAGGTCATCTCTGAGGAACAGCAAGGAGAGAAGTATGAAGAGAAAGCCTTCAAGGAAAGGGACACTGAATGAAATGAAGACATATGACCTAAAAAAAAGTTTAAGTGAGGTAAATTAAAGCACACACTAGAGAAAGTAATAACTCACATTAACAAGGTGGAAAGTAAAGTCATTTTATGGCAGATGAATTTAAGGAGATAATGGCAGTGCAGAAGAAAATATATGCAAGATTGAAAACAATAGTTTAATGACAAAAATTTATTTTGAAAGTCTCAGAATGTATTAGTAAAGGCAGAGAGGCAGAGAGAGAGTGAGAGAGAGTAAAACACTTGCATTATTACCTAGTGCAGTCAGGGTAAAGGAGAAATTTTAGTATTACTTTTGAAAATAAAACAACTTTTCCAAACACTTCAAAATTATAAAACATTCTATATAACCATTGGTTAAAAATAAAATCAAAAGCTTAAGCTACAAATATAATAACAAAATTGGAATAGAACATACAAAACACCAAAGCCTAGAAGTATATAATTAGAGGAAAAGTCACAACTTTACATGTGTTCATTTTGAATAAGGTAAAACAAAGGTAAGTGAACTAAGCCATCAACTAAAGAAGCTCAAAAGAGTGATAACCAGAAAAAGAAGAAGACAAGGGAAAGATGGCAAGAATTTTGAGGGAAGAAAATACTGGAAATATTTCAAATCAGATTAAATCTAAAAGCTATGTCTAAGAAAACAAGACAATCTCTTGGAAACAAACAAATGACTCAGGAAAGTGAAAAGAGGAAATTGCCCCCCAAAAAGAAAATTTCCTTGAAGTTAAAATAATACTAGACTTTGGGGCACCTCGAAGGCTCAGTAAGTTATAATAAGTCCGACCCTTGATTTTGGCTCAGGTCACGATGTCACAGTTTCTGGGATCAAGCCCCATGTCAGTCTCTGCACTGACATTGTGGAGCCTGCTTGGGAATCTCTCTCTGTCTCTCTCTCTGCTCCTCCCCTGCTCATTCTCTCTTTATCTCTCTCTAAAAATAAATGAAATAAACATTTAAGAAAATAGTACTAGATATTAATAGAAAAATTTTAAGACACAAATGGAAAGATATCTCATGTTTATTGACTAGAAGAATTAACATTGTGAGAATGTCTGCAACACCCAAAGCAATCTATAGATTCAATGCAATCCCTATCAAAATTCCAATAGCATTTTTCACAGAAATGGAAAAAAATCTAAAATTCACTTGGAACCACAAAAGATCCCATATATTGACAGCAGTCTTGAGAGAGAAGAACAAAGCAGGCAGTACCACATTTCCTTCTTTCAATGAAAGCATGTTCCTTTAACGAGTCAGTTGAGCATCCAATTCATGATTTCAGCTCAGGTTATGACCCTGGGGTCATGGAATCAATCCCCGAGTCAGGCTCCATGCTGAGCATGGAGCTTGCTTAAGATTCTGTCTCTCTCTCATAAAAAAAGGTTGATACCCCTAGTGGAAAACAGGCTTAGTGCCAGGAAATCTGTTAAGATAATTTTATACATTAGGAGAACCAATATGAAAAACTAAGAATCCTACTCTTTGCCAAAAAACATTCATTGAATTTTAATACTATTTGCTATAAAAAAAATAACCTCAGTAAACTACAAGTTGAATACTTTCTTAGTATGATTTTTAAAAAGTCTCAAACCAACTGATGCTTAATTTAATTTATTTTACTTTAAATTTTTAAAGGTTTTTTTTTTTGAAAGAGAGAGAGAGTGAGAGCATGCACAAGCGAGCACAGCAGGGGAGGGGCAGGGAGAGAGGGAGAGAGAGAATCCCAAGCAGGCTCCATGCTGTCAGCGCAGAGCCCAATGCAGGGCTCAATCTCACGAACCATGAAATCATGACCTGAGCTGAAATCAAGAGTTGGACACCAATCGACGGAGCCCCCACCACACTTAATTTAATTTTAAAATGCTAAACATGTTCTGGTTAAAATCAGGAACATGATAATCATCACTGTTGTTATTTTATATAATTCTGAAAGTTCAGATTTGTGCAATAAAATGGGGAACAAAAATAAATATATAACCATTAAGAAGGATAGGCAAAAGTTATTCAAAACTGCAAAAAAAAAACTATTTAAAAATAAAAAAAAATCAATGAAAAAAAATCTCAGAGAATAAGAAAAACCTATAAAGCTGGAAACTTAATTCTGACTTCTGCCCCAGAGACATGAAGGTCTCAGGTAGAGATCTTGTTCTCTGCACATTCATAACACTAAGAATTAAGGAATAACCTCATTAAGGAAAGAGAACTTTATTGTGAAAAACAAAAACATGCAGCATGCTGTATTCATAGATAAGAATATGATGAATATTTAATACGCCCATTTTCTTCAGTGAGTATATGATTCTAATGGAATTCTAATCAAAATCCCAATAGATTTTTTTCCTGGAACTTGAAAGTATGATTCAAAACCTCCTGAAAGAAAAAGCTTGTGCAAATAGTGGTACATGTAACTATTCTATGTTAATAGCTTTCAAATGAATTTTTTATCTTTGGTTGTGATAGCAACATCATAAGATAATATGCATGTTGTCCTCAAATGTTCTCAATATTATTTAAAAATTGGAATCCCCAAATTCTTGGTTAATCTTTTATTTATTTTTTTTAATTTTAGTTCCTGGTTAATCTTTTTATTTTAACGTTTTATTTGTTTTTGAGAGAGAGAGAGACAGCATGAGCAGGGGAGGGTCGGAGACAGAGACACAGAAAGGGAAGCAGGGTCCAGGCTGTCAGCACAGAGCCCGATGCGGGGCTTGAACCCACAACCGTGAGATCATGACCTGATCCGAAGTCAGACACTAAATGGACTGAGCCACCCAGGCGCCCCAGTTTCTGGTTAATCTTTTAAATAATTGCATGAAACAGTACCTTTCTGTAAAGGTGTAGTATTCAATTTTGTTTTTAGTAAATTTGAGACAGATTTTTTCATCGACTTTCAAAGTTTAAAAATGTGCTGTCACTGGAAAACATAAAAAAGGGGAAGTAGGTACCCTTATGATATGTAAACACACCTGACGAATCAGCAAATTTTACTTTAACAACAACAACAACAACAACAACAACATATTTTTAGTAATTACACCCTATGGAGGCAGAGAATATTTTGGAAACTCCATCTTCAGCAGTTGCTAAGTCTCCTAAATGCCAGTGAGAAGTGGTTACTCTGCTTGCAGATATGGCCAGACTTCACAGACTTCACGAAAAAAATATTATTTAAAAAAATTTTCAGGGGCGCCTGGGTCACTCAATCAGTTAAGTGTCAGACTTCGGCTCAGATCATGATCTTGCAGTCCGTGGGTTCGAGCCCCGTGACAGGCTCTGTGCTGACAGCTCAGAGCCTGGAGTCTGCTTCGGATTCTGTGTGTCCCTCTCTCTCTAGCCCTCTCCCACTCACTCTCTGTCTCTGTCTCTCTCTCAAAATAAAATAAAGACATAAATAAAATTTAAAAATAAATAAATTTTGAAATAAAAAATTGAAAGACAAAGTTTATACTTGTTTTTTGCCTTTGTGCTCCAAATTTGTTTATCCCATCCCACGATATTTTAGTACATATAGTGAAAACGAAGTGACATCTTACTCTTTATTCAGGAAAGGAGTTTCACAATACAAAAGACTTGCCCACTTATGAACTAAGCTGAAAATCGGTTCTGGCTTACCTCTGAGTGCAGAGCATTAAACTATAGGAATGTCAAGAAATGTCAGATGGTACAGTACAAAACAACAGATCAAAGTCAGGATCTCGAAGAGACAGCTGCACGCTCATGTTACTGCAGTATTATTCATGATAGGCAAGGTACAGAAACAATCCAAGTGTTCCTCATGAAGTAACAGATAAATAAAATATACTTACAATCGAATATTACTCAACATTAAGAAAGGAAAAATCCTGTCATAGGAAACAACATAGAGGGACCTGGAAAGCACTGTGCTAAGTGAAATAAGACAGACACAGAAAGAAAAATACTGCATGATTCCACTTATATGAGGGAACTAAAATAATCAAACTCATAGAAGCAGAGAGTAGATTGGTAGTTGCCGGGTGCTGGGGGAAGGGGAAAATGGGGAATTGTTCAATGAATAGAAACTTCCAGCTACACAAATGAGGGAAGTTCTGGAGCTCTGCTGTATAAAATAGTTCCTGTAGGGGGCGCCATGGTTCCTCAGCCAATTGAGCATCCAACTCTTGATTTCTGCTCAGTTCATGACCTCCAGTTCATGAATTTGAACCCCAGTTACATACATTGGGCTCTGCACTGGCAGTGAGAAGCCTGCTTCGAATTCTCTCTCTCTCTCTCTGCCCCTCACCCATTCACATACTCTCTCTCTCAAAATAAATAAATAAAAACATTAAAAAAATAGTGCCTGTAGTTGATGACGCTGTATTTACATGTTTAAAATATTTGTTAAAAAGGTAGATCTCATGTGAAGTGTTCCTACCACCAAAAAAATGGGGGGTGGTCATCAAGACAGTTTTGGAAGTGACATCCATGATTATTACCTTGATTGTGGTGATGCTTTCATGGACGTGTGCATATGTCCAAACTCATCCAGCTGTATACATTAAATATGCACAGTTTTTGTATATCAATTATAGCTCAACAAAGCTGTTTTTTAAAAAATAACGCATAGCCTGTCTTCAGATTCTGTGTCTCCCTCTCTCTCTGACCCTCACCTGCTCACACTGTGCCTCTCTCTCTCAAAAATAAATAAAACATTTTAAAAAATTAAAAAATAACATAAGTAAACTATGAAATCAAGGCCTATGGGAAAAGACCAAGGCATATGGAAAAAAAATTGTTCTCATGGTTACTCGCAAACTATAAATAAACAAAATGATTAGAAGCATCAAGTTCATGTAAACATGCTAAATGACCTAACATGTAAATTCAGTCAGAGGTGCAATTAACTCTATGGACCAAAATCAAAGTGATGAGTCTGAGCCTTTGTGGAATGGGTCAGTTTCCTTCGATGCTTTCCGTCTCCCATTCATATGTAGCTGGTACAGCTTTCTGACTTTTAAGGATGGTTTCCTCCTCTGGTGAAGATTTATACGAGTTGAAATTATACAATTCTGTTTTAAGACTTCTGCCTAATGCCCTTGAACTACTACGGAAAAGCAGAGGCTCATACCAAAAGCCAAAGTCAGATTCTATCACCAAGACTCACATGGCCTCAGGGATTCTGTGATTCCCGCCCTCCTTTCCACTGGCATCTAGAATTCTATATCTAAACACACTTCCACTATGGACCTCAATCACTTGTGGGAAAAGCAAGTGCTCTGGTGTTCGGCCATATTTGTGGGCAGCTGTGATATGAAATCTGATGTGTTGTAAGCTGACTGCCCATCGGCCACCTTGCCTTTCTTCTCTCTACAAGCCTGTATTCTTTTAATTGCAGCATGCTGTTTCTGATTCTTGACAGTGCCCTCTACAAAGACATTGTTAGCTAAAGGCTGGTAGCATCTTTAAAGTAATAATTCACTTTTTTCTTGGATCGACAAAAATTTAGATGGGTCTCTGGGGCATCATCAGCCCAAAGAGGAAACACAACTCTGCACCCTTGACAGAAAGGGATCAGATAATTTTTTCAAAGTTCTTCAGAGAAAGCGATCCCATTATTTATCAGGTAGCCTATTTCAGTGTCTTTTAAACTCTGAAGAAATTCTGGTGTTTAACCTAATCCCAATGTGTGAAAAACAGACCTTCACTCTGCCTTAAAAAAAAAGGAATTCATAAAATTCTGAGCACAATGAGATTTCCCTCTGTTTTCTTCTTCTTTTTCTTGTTCTTGTTCTTCTTCTTCGTCGTCGTCATCGCCGTCATTGTCGTCGTCATTGTCTTCATCTTCATCTTCGTCTCTGTCTCCGTCTCCATCTTCGTCTCTGTCTCCATCTCCATCTTCGTCTTCGTCTTCTTTTTGAGAGAGAGACAGAGAGAATGTGAGCAGGGGAGAGGGTAGAGACAGAAAGAGAATCTCAAGTAGGCTCGACAATGTCAGCACAGAGCCCAGTGTGGGTCTCGACCTCACAAACAGTGAGATCATGACCCGAGCAAAAATCAAGAGTCCAGTGCTCAACCAACTAAGTTACCCAGGTGCCCCTGTGTCATTGTCTTTTTATCAAGATTCTAGGGATGGTGACATAGTTCGCTCCTGACTGTGTCTCCCCTCACACACACAAACCACTAACAACTCTTCACGAATACGACACCACTGAGAGGATCCTGGAACATAAGGGTGAAGCTGAAGTAACCACTGCCTGCACCACAGAGACCAAGCTGGACAATTAGAAGGTAGGAGAAATGGCTCCATGCTGATCACAATGCCCCTCCCCCGAGTCAGCACAACAGCAGGCAGAGAGGTCTCCCCTGAACCTCCAGTCCCTCTAGAGGGAAAAGAGAGCCAGGGGCACAATCAGTTTCTCCTATCTGCATTGTGGATCTCTTTCCAGACGTCCCTACTCTGATCTCCCACCAGTGGGTTTGCAGGGTTATCTGTAGGATTCTGCCACTGGGAATCTGAGTGTGACAGAGAAAGGAAGAGGAGCTTACATGGTCAGATGCTCAGCCTCTGGCTGTGGTGTTTGGCAGAAATCAGTGATTTTTCAGAACATTGGAAGGTGTCCACAACTGGCACTAGTGTATTTTTTTTTTCACGCCAAGCACCTTCAGACAGTCCTTTGCTTTTCCATCCAAGAGTTGGCTTAGGAAGGCTTTGCTTCATTCTAGGTCATTGGACAGGTTCCTTGTTAAAGTTGCACGGAAATAAAAAGATTCCATTGAACCAAAAGACAGCAGTGATTCTGGTAGCGATAGTGAAAGTTGTCCCACACCATCACCCTCCTCTCTCTTGTCTCCTTCACACCAGCCACAAAGATTTTCAAAGGTAAGTGCAGCTTAGTTTATTAATTTTCTTTATATTTTGTGTTTTCTTTATTATTTTGTATTATATTACAGTATTGTCATCATTTTTATATGAACATTTTTGGGTTGTGGAGTGAATCATCTGAGTTGCCCTTATTTCTTATGGGGAAATTCACTTTGATACACAAGTGCTTTGGATTACAAGCATGTTCCTGGAATGAACTATGCTTGCAAACCAAGGTTTTACTGTATATCCAATGGGTTCTATTCAGTCAATTAAAAAAAAGGAAATTCAACCATTCACAATAGCATGGATGGAACTTTTGAAGGAATTATGCTAAGTGAAATAAGTCAGAAAAGACAAATACTGTATATCCTCACTTATATGTGGAATCCAAATAAATAAATAAGCAAACCAAGGAAAAAGAGGTCAGACTGTGGGTAGTTGCAAAAGGTAAAAGGTGTGAGGAGGGAGAGCTGGAGGAAGGGGGTCAATGGCACCAATTTCAGGTAGAAGATAATAAGTGACGTACACTTATTACACTATACACTTGTACACTATATAAGGAATGTACAACATGATGACTGCAGTTAACAGTGCTGTGTGATTTATAAAAGGTTGTTAAACAAGTAAATCCTAAGAGTTCTAATCACAAGAAGAAGATGTTTTCTCTTCTTTTTATTGTATATATAGGAAACAATATGTTAGCTGAATTTATTGTGTGATCATTTCATAATATCTATAAATAAAACCATTGTCCATATGCCTGAAATACATATATGTGACATATGTCATTTATTTCTCAATAAAACTGGGAGGGGGAGCCAAATTTCAATCATCTTGTTATGAAACAAGCAATGGTACAAGAATGTCGCTAGAATCCATAATTCTAGACTTACTTCAACTTTTCCTGGGTTTCCTTTTGTGGATTTGAAAAGCATTGCATGAAATTATACAACTGTCTAAAAAGACACAGGAAATAATTTTTTTTCTCTTCCAAATTTTAAATTTTAGACAGATACTTGGAAGAGGAGACACATCTTGGTATCCTTCATTTGCTGTCTCTGCCTGTTTTCTCATCTCTGAAAAAAAAAAAGGTGATTTGACCACCATTCTGATTCTACAATTTATTTCTATTTAGAGAAAATTGAGACTTTCATCATCACCAGCCACATTGTCTGCTCTTGAAGAACGTGGAAGCACCTCCTGCATTACAGATGAAATGAGCCATGGTGGTGGAATATCTTTTTTAAAAATTCTTGCAATGATTTGAGCTTTTCCCACAAATTGGGTAATAAAGTTAAAACAAAAAAAAAATTCTAGGTGAGTTCATTTTAAAAATGACCCTGATTCAGTATCTAGCTTATGTTTTCTACCACTGAAATGGAATCATTCATCAAGTTCACAATTTTGAAATAATGAGGTTCCTGAACCAAAAACTATGGACCAAAACTCCAGTTCCTTTGCAGGTCCAATTTAACAAATGGCAATTATGATCTCAGGCAATGTATAATTCAGTTACAGACCAGCCACAAATGCAAGGATACAGACATATATGCCTCCATGGAGATGTCCTTCATTGTCTCTGGTCTTATTTTCAATTTGTGTACTTGGCCAGGAAGCAGTAGAAAAGACTGGGAGGGACATTCTAAGAAACTCAAATCTACATTACACAACTGCACAACAGACTTGGAATGTAGCTTAGGAGTGTGTGCCGTTATAAAGTACCACAGACTTAATGGTTTCAACAACAGAAATTTATATGTTCACAATTCCAGGGGTGAGAAGTCCAAGATCAAGGTACTGGTTTCATTGGTTTCTTCTGAGGCTTCCCCTTTGCTTGCAGATGGCCATCTTCTTCCTGTATCTTCTCATGCTCTTCCCTCTGTACATGTCTGTATATCTGATCTCCTCTTCTTTTTTTTTAACTTCTTTTAACGTTTTTATTTATTATTGAGAGACACAGAGAGATAGAGCATGAGCATGGGAGGGTCAGAGAGAAGGGGAAACACAGAATCCGAAACAGGCTTCAGGCTCTCAGCACAGAGCCCAACACAGGGCTCGAACTCACAAACTGTGAGATCATGACCTGAGCCAAAGTCAGATGCTAAACCTACTATGCCACCCAGGAGCCTCTAATCTCCTCTTCCTATTGGATAGGACTCACCCAAATGATCTCATTTTTAACTTTGTTATCTCTGTAAAGATCTTATGTCCAAATACTGTCACATTCTGGGGTAGTGGGGTCAAGACTTCCACATATCAATTTGGGGGGTGCACATAATTCAGTCCTTACATATAGGAAGTGTCAGCATTACAACATTCCTCAGAGGAATGATAAGGCTGTTCAGTACTATTGATATAGGTGAACATCACTGACCGATTAGTCTCTAAAAAGTAGAAATGGGAAAAACGAATTGCATTTCCTCTCGTGCATGGGTGGTGAGCAATTCTTGCTGAAAGGGGTTACTATTTCATTGGCAATATGGCGGACATATCACATAGGGAGTCCCATAATGATATTCATCTGCTTCTTCCCTGAACTCTTCTTTGACTGAAATCCTTCTCCTTATATGTCTAGCAACAAGATGAATGGCAGCTTTTCTGGGACTAGGTTGAATAACTTTGAGTTACTGCATGGAACAAACTACTTTTCTGACATGAAAAATGAAATGTGACGGGGTGACACTGGGTGTTCCAAAAGTCCTCCTCAATGCCTTATTCATATTGCATATGAGCATAACCCGGTACAATGACAAGGAAAAAAGATGACTGTTTCTCTGAGAAGCAAGAAAACGATGATTGGACACACATGAATTAAAGGAAATTGAAGTGTGAGAAATTAGAATCAATGATGTTTTGACAAATACTAATTTTGAAGCATATATATATATATACATATATATATATACATATATATATGTATATCAACTCCTAATACTTTTGTAAAGTTATGTCTTCCTATATTGAAAAAAATTTTTTCCAGTTCATATTACAATGGGTTTGATCTGTTCCATGTATTTTGAAAGAATGTGAGACATTTCCCAAGTAAAACTTGCACATCATAGCTATATTTCCTCTTCTTTCCCACAATCATCTTGCTACTCTTCATGATAAAACATTCCACAGAAATTAGTCTATTATAGAATGGACTGTTTCTTTATTATAATTAAAGTATCTCTTAAAGAGAGATGAATCTGACTCACAGAGGGAAAAACTGGCAAGGGTTATGTTATGAAGACAACAAAATAAAACGTAGATATCCCATCTCGAGAAAAACACAGAAGCACAGAGTTCAGTGTTGAGCTGTTTGTTTCTAGGTTGTCTTGTTTCTCTAAGCCCGACAGTTGCAAGGCTATTTCCATCCTCTCCTTTGAACCTTGAAATACTTCCTGGTAAAAACCTGCTTACTAAAGGTCCAATAAGTGTCAAAAGCTTCTAAAAGTTTTGCACTGTAAGAGTAATAAAATGCCTTCATTCATTAAGTATACATTGGGCTCTTCCTCTTCTGGGTATTGTGCGGATTAGTGCTTCTCAACCAGGGGCAGTCCCCCTACCCCCACACCAAGAGACATTTGCCATGTCCTGAGACGGTTTGGGCTATCACACTGAGGAGGAGGGTTTGCTACCAGCAGCTAACAGGTACAGGTCAGAGATGATGCTAAACATCCTACAATACACAGGACAGCCCTTCCAACATCGAGCTATCTGGTCTAAACCTCCAATAGTGCCATGGGTGAAAAACCTTTGAGACAAAAGGAAACTCATGATGAGTAGAAATTTCTAAGTTCACATAAACTTACCCAGCTCAGTCCAGCCTAAATGGCCAACTAGAAGAACAATGAGTTAAATCATTATTATTTCAAGCCACTAAATTTGGGGGTGATTTGTTATGCAGAAATAGCTAACCGATACAAATCAGTCATTTAAAATGACCCAGAGGACAGCACCCAGAATGACCTTGTGAAGCTACAAGAGATAAGGGTGGAAGAATGGAGTGCTAGAGGAAGGCAGTTTTAAGGGGTAATGGAGAGACAGGTGGAGTAGGCAAAAGTAATGCATCCATCAGACAGAGAAAATGAAATCAAGAGAGAATCATGTAGAGGGGTCAACAGAAGCAAGAAAGAAAAAGGGAAAGTGAAAGGAAAGTTTCAAGAATGGAGGGAAAAAAACAAACAAAAAAACCCAATCAAATGAAAGTGGGAGGTCAGTAAGGAAATGAAAGGGGCTATAGAGCATCTCCTTTAAGGTAGTCACCTTAATGAAGAAACAAAGCTAGACTCTAGGACTTGGGCTTCAGCCACATGGCCAGCCTGAAAACTTGGTTGGCCTCCTGAAGGAAGATGTCATTAGAGATTTGGGCCTCCAGTCAATCAGTGCCCATAATACCAGAATTAAGGGCACCCCTTCTGCCAGCAGCTGGAGGACAGTTCCTCTGGGGCTGGAAGACATCAAAAGGAGGAGGTGATATTGGGGTTCTCTCAGGAGCTATGGCTTATTTGTGGCATCGAGCTTTGTGAAATGATACTGTAAGATAGAGTCATAGACTCTGGAACTTCCAAAACCGACATCCTCCAAAGACAAGGCTGGTGAAAAAAAAAAATGAATAAACAAGTCTACACTGATGAGTGCTTTAGAAATGGAGCTTGTCACACTGGTCAAATTATGAAGCCAGTAGCAGGGCAGTCACTTTAAGGGGCTCTCTTTTCAAACAGCAAGTATTTGGGGGAAGCAACAAGGTCCCACAGAGATGAGAAGGGAACAACTAGGTAGAAGGGATCCAGCCACATACACACAAAGGGTCACCCCACTCAGATGAAGAAAGTAGAGAAATCCTTGCAAAGCTAGGATGGCCAGTCAGTGAGCAGAACTAACATGGCCACCAAGAAACCTTCCTCAGAACATGAAAGAACAAGGTCTTTGGGGAAACTGGCATTAGTGTCATTCTCCGGGTGAAGACCCAGAGCCTTGCTGACATTGCATCTTGCCCATAACTGCTCTACTTCAGGTTTGAGGGGGGCATGACTGACCATTAGATTTTGTTCATATTTTTCAAAGATGAAGTGTCTTCGCCACTAAATGAAATCTATGTTCTGAGAACAACTGATATCCCATAAGACCAAGATTCTAGGGCTGGGAGATTCAGCTTTATGTTAATGTAAGTTAATTGCAAAGTGGTCAAAGTAATAAAGCTGATCTGAGGGAAAATCACACGAATATTAATTTTCCCTGAATTCCTAGCCTAGATATTGTTTGACGGCACTACGTTCTGTTTAGATTAAATAGAAAATATTAATCGACACTGATGGGTGAGGAAATTAAGAGACAAAACAAATACTATGATTTTCCTAAAACTTAAAAAAGCTGGAGGATGAAAGTTGAATTCAGATCATAAGTGTTGAAGCCCATGAGCTTAAGAGTGCATTAGTTTTTTAGGTTTTATAATACCAATTTTTGCTATTACCACTTCTTCCCTCAAAAACTTACCCCTCCTCAGTTACCTCTTTAAAAAAACAACTGACCCTTGTTCTTTATCTACTTCCTGCAGCAACAGCTCCACTGAGGAAAAAAAATTTAGATATTACAAATCTAATTTGGTAATGTGAAATAGATCCCATGAGCTGTAGGCTGGCTGCTCATAAACTGCACAGAGATTTAAATATTTAAATGTAAATAGTTAATACCCTGAAGGAGCAACAAAAGGCAATTCCTGATGAAGAAACCAAATAAAATCATCTTAAAACTATAGATTTTTAAAGAAGCAGAAGCATGCAGATTTCAAAACAGGAAAGGGAAACATGGACAGAAGACAGGAAATTTAGTCCATACCCACAAAAATTGCATAAGTGTCCAATTGACACATAACTGAGGTTTAACCCAATCTATAACTTGAATAGTGCAGATAAAATTGTGGTTTGTTGGGGCACTGGGGTGGCTCAGCCAGTTAAGTGTCTGATTCTTGATTTTGGCTCAGGCCATGATCTTACAGACATGAGATTGAGCCCCACGTTAGACTCTGCAGTAGGTGTGGAGTCTGGTTAAGATTCTCTCCCTCTCCTTCTGCCCCTCTCTCTCACTCATTCTCTCTCTCTCTCTCTCCCTCTCTCTCTCTCTCTCAAAAATTATAGCTTATTTTTTGCTATCAGATTTCCAAAGGTTGAGAAGCTTGATAAACCCAGAGATGATAGAAAGTTTGAAAGTAGACGTTCTCACACATTGCGAGCAGGGCTGTGAATTTACGCAGTGGACTGGCCCACATTCCTTACTGTCAGAGTGTAAACCAGACATATCCTGTCATATGTATCCAACAGCCATGTGTACACAACTGAGCTTCAAGTTTACTCACCCCAGATTGTTCGTAATAGCAGAAAACTAAGCACAGGCTAAATATCCCTGAGTAGCCAACTGGACATTGTTTTTGGTGGGAAGAAAACTCTACAGTCAGTTTTTAAAACCTAAATAAACGTATCAGTGTCCTTACAGGTGGAACTTCGAAACAGAGTTGCTGCAAAAAAAAAAAAAAGGGATATTGTAATGCACGTGTACCCATGCATAAAGAGGCATCTGTACACATTGGATACTTGTACACCAGCACCAGCAAACTACTGAAAGTGACTGGCCCTGGCTAGGAAATAAGAAACAGGGAAGGTCGGGAACAGAGCCTGACTCTGAACTTTTACACGTACCATTCTGTCCTGTTTAAGTGATCTCCTGTGGGCATGCATACACCACTTTTCTAATAACCAACTATTTAATGAAAAGAAGCCACACTACTTTAGAAACGTAAACTAAAAATGAAATTTGGTTCTGATTGATAGTATCTAAAAGCTCCCCAAATCTTCCTAATCATCACTTTGATCAACTTAATCTTGCGCTCGGGCAGTCTAGGGGTCTATGGTGACCAACCACCCCGTATGCTGGGACCAGGGGTTTCCAGGGGACTGGGCTTTCCGCCCTAGAACAGGACAGTTTGGGGGCATGACGGTCACCCTGCTGGGCCCAGTGAGATGCAGGGATGTGGGTGAGTTCCCTTTGGTTGGCTCCTCAGATGCTACATCTGAGTTGTAGGGAAGGAGTTGGTGAGCCCCTCGGCGCATTCTTAAGCCACTTTCTTCCAAAATCAGCTCTGTTAGAAATACATGTAATGTTTTGATCTGTATCAGAGCTCAGGCCTGGAAGGGGCATCTGAATAGTTCAGCTGCTTAAGTGTCTAACTCTTGATTTCAGCTGAGGTCTTGATTTCACAGTTCATGGGTTTGAGCCCCTCTGTGTTGATGACACACAGTTTGCTTGGGGTTCTCTCTCTCTCTCTCTCTCTCTCTCTGTGCCCCTCCCCCACATGCTTGCTCTCTCACTCTCTCTCTCCCCACCCATCTAAATAAATAAATAAGTAATGCCCCAAAATCCACCCCAACTTAGGCCTCAAAGATGAGTGTTTGTCTTTAAAGCTTCTCTGAACCCCCAACAGATAATCCTGGGCCTTGCTGCTACAAACAAGCACTCTTCTCCGCACTAACACTTCGAATGGGGTTACCCCAGCCTGACACGATTCCAAGATGACCCGGGGCCAGGAGGGAGAAGGAAGCTGAGCTGTACTCATACCGGAAAACAGGAGAATTGGCATGGCCTTCAAGACAAGCAGCCTAAAACCCTGGAGCCCAGGTCAGGGACCCCTGGGCCAAGTCAGGCCCAAAAAGGAGCCATCAGGTAGATCTAGGGGGAGTGCTAAGAAACTCCTGGAGTCACAGATAGCTGGGTCGTGTTTCCGAGGGCCAAGGTTCCCATCTGCTCTGTTATATTCTGAGAAAAAGTCAAAGCACTGGTGGGGACCAGGCCAGTGACCAGTAGACGTGACGGCCATGCTCCATGCAACCAGGCAAGGCTTCAGGGAAAAACCCTCTTCTCATCAGAGACATGCCTTCGGGAACCACAGTATTTGTTGAGCCAAAAGGTCTTGCAGACCCAGTGCTTTTGAGGTCATAACGGCAGCAGGGAGAAAAGCAGAGCTTGAGGCCACGTTGGTGCTCTGGACTCACCCCTGCACCCAGAGGAGAATGGGAAAACTAGTCCCACACCTTGGCTCTGGTGGAGAGGATGCTTCAGGCTTGGCAAGACCTGGCTAAAGGAAAGCTGGCCCTTCCATTAAGGGAATATTTTGAGATCTTAAACAATGTTGTTTCTCTTGCCTGTGAATATTTTTTTTTCACTCAAGTTCCCTCTTTGCCAAGGTCTCCCCATGCAAGTAGATATTTATAAATCACTCTGCCTCAGGGGTGGGATGTGAGAGAGTGAAGGGCAGAAAGACCCCAAGACTGAAAAGTTTCTTATCCTTAACAGGAATAGCTGCTCCAAAGCCAAGAGAGAAATCCAGAGACAAACACCCAAGACCTTGAGAGAATGATTTCGTCAAGACTAGGGAAGGATTCCCTTTGGCTGGTGGTAGAGTTGGGAGGCAGGAGTGAGGACACAGGAGCACAAGGAGAACAGAGGGATGATCCCCCCATTCAAGTGCACCTCAAATCCCAAGTCTAGCTGCAAGACACTGAGAAGAAACCATGGCAGAGCATGTCTGGTCCCATCATTCAAGATCCTAGATGGTCTCAAACATTTCTAAGCGCCAAGCCTGCTCAGGAGATCAGAGAGTCTCCCCACATGGAGGACCCATGTAGGGCCAAGCAGTGTCAGCATAGCCCCCATGGAGCCCTTGGCCCAGAGCCCCCTTGAGCTTTTGCATTATATAATGTTCTGCAACCATGGCTGACTGTAGAGGGGAATGATGCAACTCAGGTTATCTGCAAAGACCCTGTTTAGACCCTGTGGCACTTTCTGGTCCAAATCTCACTATTGCTAGCAGCCAAGCACAGCAGACATGTGGCTTTCTGCCTGGGGCCGCTTCTCACCTTGGCTGCTGGATGAGCTCCCTCGTGGGGTCTCCATCTAAAACACTATTTCTGGTGTCTGCTGACAGCGAGGGAACACAAAAGACTCAACCATAACTATTCTATCTTTACTGTGTGTGCCTCTGCTAGTGCATGTTATCATTTGAAGGCAGCCCAGAAAACAAAAATAAACTTCAAAATCCAAAGGGGATGAAAGAAGGACCCATAGGGTGCTCTTCAGATGAAAATAACTGGCCGATGGGTGCTCTGAGGTTGGTGGGCCACTTGGCTTCAATGAGCAAGCACGTGGTATGGATGGCAGATGCTGCGTGGCTACAGACTGCCCCTTTCCTTTGGCTCTGAAGTGAGAATCCATAAAATCCTGTGCCACCTGGCAGGTTCAATTTTGTTCACTTAAGTTTCTTCTCTCCTACATAGTATTCTGCAAAACCGTAGACATCAAAGGCAGTGTACCATATAAAGTAACATGTACATAGAGGGAAAATGCCCTCCTAAACTACTGCATGTCTCCCTTTTTGTACAGTTGATTTTTCTTTTTTAAGTCTAGCTATTAAGTACATTGATTAAATGCTTTGCCAGGATCTGTGACATGCATTCTGCATTGTGGCTTTGTCCCCCAACACAGACAACTGGTCTTTTTTACTTAGACCCTTGACTGTTACCTCTGTGCGGGCCTCATTGTTTCCCCAACCATTGACTTGTTTACTTCCTCAACACACACTTGTTTTTGGTCTAGCAAGTGCTAAGCATGAAGCTCGTGATGTAGGCCTCCTGCCAACTGCCTTGTGAGTAAGCTTGGAAGTGGGTCCTCCCGCCCCAGTCAAGCCCTCAGCTGACATCTTAACCAATACTTTTAAGAAATCCTGAGCCAGAACTGCCCATCTAAGCTGCTCCCCTGTTCCTGATCCATAGACACTGCTTGATAATAAATGTGTGTTGATTTAAGCCACAAGATTTGGGGAATCACTTGTGATGCAGTGATAGATACTCAATTCACTTTGCATGAATGTGCATGATCTAAAACCTGTAAATGGTCTCCACCACTTAGAGCAGAAGACGTAGCATTGAAATCAGGTGAGTTTTGGTTACAGGGTCTTTTTGGATATTTTGAACTGATGTTCCAAAATTTGGAGACATCACATAGACATCAGAACATCTGGCCACACTGGCTCCACGTGTCTGTAGAGCACCACCAGCTGGGCCAGTGGCATGGCTGCCCCCCTTAGAAAGCAGGTACTCTTTGGGGTGCCTGGTGGCTCAGTTGGTTAAGTGTCTGACTTTGGCTCAGGTCCTGATCTCATGGTTTGTGAGTTTGAGCCCTGTGTCAGGCACTCCACTTTCAGTGCAGAGCCTGCTTCACATCTTCTGTCTCCCTCTCTCTGCCCCTACCCTGCTTGTGTGTACACTCTCTTTCTCTGTCTCTCGAAAGTAAATAAAAACATTTAGAAAGCAGGTGTTCTCCAATGTACCAAATTTCCTCCACAACAGTAATAAGGGCATGTGGTAGTTGCCATTTTTATCATTGCTTGCACCATTATTTGGTTATAACAGAGACATATTCTTGTGTATTCATATCCCTATCAAAAGTCGGGGGGGGGGGTAAATAGACCAAAAGGGCTCTTATTAAAAAAGAAATTGGGAAAACATCTTTCTTTATTTAAAAAAAAAACAGTATTCTCATGTGTTTGATGTGTGTACAAAGTATGTAAGAAACATAAGCAGGTCTCCGTTCATGCCTTTGTCTTACCTGCCTGGCCCCCTTAGACATCGTGTTTATGATCCCAGATCTACAGGGCAGTGGTGCTTCATGAGCACAGTCAAGCTTTTCTGGAATCCAGTCCCAGACCATTAATTTCTCATGCTCACCCTTCCTTGACTCATCCCACTCAACCCACTGGGATGGTTTCATGTGTCAGCTTGGCTCTGCTTTGCTGTCCACTTGTTTAGTCAAACACTAATCTATATGTTGCTCTGAAGGCATTTGTTTTTTTAGATTTTAGATTAACACTTAAATTGGTGGGCTTT
Source organism: Suricata suricatta (assembly GCF_006229205.1). Classification (NCBI taxonomy): domain Eukaryota; kingdom Metazoa; phylum Chordata; class Mammalia; order Carnivora; family Herpestidae; genus Suricata; species Suricata suricatta. Next base: position 140,822,675 of record NC_043705.1, on the reverse strand, counting down.
GGGGGCAGTTTGGGGGCTCAGTTAGGTAACTGTCTAACTTCAGCTCAGGTCATGACCTCACAGTTTATGGGTTCAAGCCCCGTGTTGGGCTCTGTGCTGACAGCTCAGAGCCTGGAGCCTGCTTCACATTCCATGCCTCCCTCTCTCTGCCCCTCCCCCACTCACACTCTGTTTCCCTCTCAAAAATAAATAAACTTTAAAAATTTTTAATTGGGGGGCTTTGAGTAATACAGATTGTTCTCCATAATGTGGATGGGCCTCATCCAATCAGTTGAAGGCCTGAAAAGCTAGAATTGAGGCTTTCTAATAAGAGGGAATTTAGTTTTAAGACCCCAACCTAAAAACCTTGCCCAAGTTTCCAGCCCACCTGGGCAGCCATGTAGAATTCAGATGCAACACTGCAATGTCAACCCCTATGAGCATTTCCTGCCTGCTGGCTTGTCCAATCAATACATTTTCCAACCCTTACATTGTGTGAATCAATTCCTTCTCAGTCTCTTTCAATCTCTCTGTCTCTCTGTCTCACTTTCTCTGTTCCTCTGTCTCTGTCTCCCTCTCTCTATATAGAATATATATATATATATATATGCTCACTTTGTCAGCATATATACTAAAATTAGAGTATATATATGTGCATATATATATATATATATATGCATATACATACATAAACTATTTCTCTGGAGAACCCTGACTAAAGCACACACTACTATTACCGGAGTTTTGTCCTGCCAAATTCATATGCTAAAATCTTATGTCCCATTCTGATGGCATTTAGAGATGGACTCTTTGTGAGGTAATTAGGGTTAGGTTATGTCATGAAGATGGGGTCTTCATGATGGGATTAGGTCCTTGTAAAGAGAGGAAGAGAATGTGGAGATGTCTCTCTCTCCGTAGGAACAACAGAAGAAAGGCCACATGAGGGCATAGTGAGAACGTCATCTGAAATCCAAGGAGAGGGGCCTCACCGGACACTGATCCTGCTGGCACCCTGATCTTGAGCTTCCGGTTTCTAGGACTGTGAAAAAGCATATTTCCATTGTGTAAGCCATCCAGGTTATGGTATTTGGTTATGGTAGCCCTGAGCCAACAACCACACTCACTCGCCACATTCCTCATACTTCTGATTGTCTTCCAAGTTCTTGGTCATGCCCTTGGTCCTTGGTCATGCCACTCCCTTACACCCAGAACATCTTGACCCATCTCACCCTCAACGATGCCAGCTCTTCCTCTAGGACTTGGCCGAGGCATCACCTTGTCCAGGCAGCTTCTCATGACCATGGAGAGTGGGATATGTGATCTTCCCGCTGACATGTTCTCGGCAGCCCCTCTCAATTCACGTGTTAAATTGGAATATAACAGTCTCCTTGATGTGGGCCACCAGAGAGGGACTATGTCTTATTCTGTCCAGTGAATGAATGAGTAAGCAGATGAATTCTAACATGTTATTACTGAGGAGGACAAACAGACAGAATAATTTTAGACAAAGTAGTTTTATGGAATTATCATGTAAATCACTGCAGAATAGAATAAATGCTTTGTAATTTAGGGGGAAACAGAAGGATTTTCTGGGCTTCTGGCAAAGCTTTTTCCTAACTCAATCATTTCATGCACGGCTTTTGCAAGCGCATCTTCTGCTGGTCATAATTATGCGTCTCCCACCCCCCACTGTTTTGAATTACTTTCTGCTAACACCAAAATTGTTCCACAGAGAGTCAGATTTATTTGCTGAAATGTGATGAGGAGAAGTGGGATAAGAGACATACTTCACATGCGGCGCCCGTTGCTAGCACAGCTGTATTTCTGAGAAATATATTTCAGTCCTTTTGCTCCATTTCTTTTGTAATTTAATAACTGAAGTACAAAGCTCATGAAAGCTGGGAATGTGTTGGAAGGTCAGTGAGGAAAAATGTGCGTGGTACAGTTAGGAGAGACAAGGGAGTTAAAATAACAGGGGAAATTGATCATTTAGGATCTTTCTGGCCAATGGTTTATGGCTAAATGTCTGTTTTGGCTAAAGACCCAGCACTGGCTTATATCCACCGAAGGGTGGAACAGATAACGAATTCAGGGTCTGAATTCCTTTTGTGCCTCTATGGTAAGTATAATTACTTGTTTAAAAATTATTTCATTTAAGGCCAGTAGAAGGATACCTACATGTCCACATATAAAAACAATGGTAGTAGCTGGTTCTGCTCTTTCAATGCCTACACATCCAGACAGCTTTCTCACCAACCACAGAGCCTTTTACATAGCACACGCCTAACGCCTCTGATAATGTCTTCCTCATGCGCACAAAGAGCTCTATGTCAAATATCAACATTAACGGAAACGCCAGAAATGTGAACAGGTCCCTAGTGGTGGATTGGCTGATATCCCTCCCGGAGGAGCAGTATTCTGCCGTCTTCACTTGGTATCACGTCTATAAATGGGGTGTAAATAACATCTCCATGGTTTCCAAGGAATCTACTGTTATCCACACCAGCGTTCATGATAGCAAACACAACATTGCAACTGAACTTTTTTAATCCACGCTTTCAGGAGAAGTCTGGTTTAGTTTAACAGATGCCTCTGATGTTGCCTGGTCATCCAATGCTGTGACGCAGCACAGAACACAGGTTTCACAAGCAGGCAGCGTCCAGCCCTGTCCAGGTTTGGCCTCACCAGACATGTGATCTCGGGCAAGATGTTTTGATTCTCTGAACCCCAGGACCCTGCTCTGTAAAAGGGATCTGATAAAGAATATCCTTAGGAAGAGTATGAAATGAGTTCAAGCATTTAGAATAGGAATTGGCACATAAGACATGATCACAAATGGTAGACAGTGTTTGTAACTAACTGTGGTTGACACCATGGCTCCTGATTCAGGATTCTGGCTACGACTTCAAACAAACAAGGAGAAAGCCTCTCCTGTTCCAGAATAAAGTTCTAAACAATTCCTTCAGCTCTTATTAAAAGACTGAAAAGCCAGGGGCACCTGGGTGACTCAGTCGGTTAAGTGTCCAGCTTTGGCTCAAGGCACGATCTCACACTTGTGAGTTTGAGCCCTACATTAGGCTCTATGCTTACAGCTCGGAGCCTGGAGCTTGCTTTGGATTCTGTGTCTCCCTCTCTCTCTGCCCGCCCCTACCCCTGTTCACGCTCTGTCTCTCTCTCTCTCTCTCTCAAAACTAAATAAACATTAAAAAAATTTTTAAATAAAAAATAAAAGACTGAAAAGCCAGCCTAGCAACCAAACTGTGTATCTAGCATGATCTATGCAGTTTGTGTGTAAATCCAACATATATATGTACATAATAGAATAGAATATTACATAATTATTATCATATAGAATATAATATATGCATATAGCATAAATATATATAATATTTGTACACACAGATGCAGATGTGTGAAGAAATGAGTTTACGTAAGGGGATGATCCTAAACAAGACTTGCCAGCCAGGGGCAGTACTGTGGATTTTCCATCACAAGAAGGAAGCAAGCAGCTTGGCCACCCTCTCAAACTAAGGAAAAGAAGGTTTCAGCAGAGATCTTAGAAAGAACTATACACACTTTACGGGCAGGAGATTGGGATCCTACAGCTGCATGCTGAACCAAAATGGAGGCGAGTCCTGAGAGCTAAATGTGTGTTCTTTGGCTCCGAGGGTACATGTAAACAGAGGCAGTTGTCTGCTTCTCTCTTGAGAATTCTGAAAATGGCAGATGGCTGGCACAGTGCACTGAAGGAGTGAAGGAGAAGGGACCCACTTAGGATCCCTGTGTGTGACCACCTTGAACCCAAGGATGTAGAGAAGGTGATGAGGCCAAGCAGTTTGGAAGCATCCACCTGATAGGGTGGCGTGTGGGCATGAGGGGTCCCACCACCAGGAGGCTCTGGACATACCATCAGAACAAAAGCAGAGGGAGAGTTGCAAAGACCCTCCAGAGCTCAGCAATATATTTGCAGAGATCTCTGTGTGGCTGCCAGTCTATCACAGAGGCACCTCCCAAGGGACCGCCAGCTTTGGGGGACCAACCACGCAAACAGGACAGGTGGGTCACAGTGGTGCCCAGCATGGAAGACGTGTCCTGTTTCCTCCCGTCAGTTTTCCCCACCCCCGTCCTGGAGACATGGACAGAGGTAACGAGAACTGAGGCTGGGAGCATTTGCACCAGATGTGAGGTTGAAGCTTTCAGCCTCACTAGACTTCTTACCTTGCAGGAAGCTTCTCTACCACATGAGCGGAGGCATTGAGAAACCTGGGGATCTGCCTGGGGTGTCTTCAGTGGGCAGGACAGGGAAGTGCCACAGAGCGATATTAAAAAAATAGAAGTAGGAGAAAAATCAAACCATTTTCTGCTTGTATACCTCAAGTTCAGAGGCCACAATAAACCGGCCTCCAAATATGCATTATTATGATGGCACCTCCCAAGTAGGGACAGGAACACCCAATTTTAAAGGACAGATATGTATTTTATTGCCAACAATCAAGGCACAAGGTGGGGGTGGGATTCTCTTCGTTAATTCTATACCGTCTCTTTGTGACTATCACATTCAGTTAAGCACATCCTAATTTAGGATGTCAAAATTATTATTAGATACATTATTATATATATTATTATATATATTATATATTAGATAGTAGTATAATATAACACATATATAATATAATACAATTATATCATAATTATAATATCTAATAATAAAACTAAGTGATATCTAATATTATATAATGATTAGATATATATTGTTTAGATATATGATATCTAAAAATACTATAGTGGAACAAAGCTCCAGGGACTGCGGTCAAATTAAGTCAAATCCAGATTTCCACCCAGTCTATGTTTTATAGCTTTCGCTTACACTTACTCACAAAACTCCTTTCCCCTTGATCACCGGAATGTGGGTTCCCTAATTTCTGCCCTCAAAATGTCCCCAGACAAGCCCTTTTCCTTCGGAGGCACAGAACTTCTTCAGCAGTGGAAATTGTACTTCTCTTTATCCCACAGTCTCTGAGCATGCTCAGGTCTTTCTATGACAGCTTCTGGTGTGAGTTCTACCTCTAGATTTGCCTGGAGAGCAAGTTTGTTAGAATACAGCCTTCAGGGTTAGGAGAACAATGATGGTCTGCTTCGGATCTTTGGCCTCCCTCCCAAAATAACCATGAAATCAATCAGGAAAACAAATGACACTGAAAGGGACCCAAGCCTTCAGCACAATGAGGAGAGAGAGAGAGAACCGCAAGCTTTGCGGGACCTCAGGGGAAAGCACAAGCTTCCCACACAGCTCCCATGCCTGCTCGCTGTTGCTAAGAGCCTCTGAATGCAGAAGAGCAGAGAGGGGAGGCTGGAAAGATTAGAGAAAAGAGCAGAGGGAACCGAGGACTCAGAAAAACTACAGACAAAACCACCCCCAGATGGAGGAAGGGAAGCCATCAACACGAAATGACAGAACCCTAGTCAGTCAGGAGCTGGAGATTCCTAGCCCTGCTGTGGAGAAGACACTTGCAAGTGTGTGGGACCAGAGACGGCAGCCTGGAAGAAGCCTCACTTGTGGGGGAGACACTGAAATGTAGACAAAGCATGGCACCCGATGGAGATGAGACAGTGAAGGGAAAGGAGCGAGTAAGTCTCCTGCAGAATAATTGAACAAATGAAACAACATGTCTGGCTCTTCGTTGGGAAGCCTCAGTGTTATCCAGATGTCAGTTCTCCCTAAGCTAGTTTATAAATGTAATGCAATTCCAATAAAAATTCTGAGGAGCTTTTTAATGGAGCTAGGCAAGTTAGAAAAATAAACACACAAGAATGGCCAGGAAAACACTGTGAAGGAAGAGCTCAGTGGGTGGAGGAGGGAGGGAGTAAAAGTAATTCCTACCAGATAGTAAAACATAATACAAGTCCTAAACAACTGAAACAGTGTGGTCGTGGCACATGAACAGACAGAACGGTGGAGTAGAATACAAAGTAAAGAAAAAGATGCAAAAACAGGCATCTCAAATCACTGACCATAATTTCGTTGATAAATGATATTGCAGTGATTGGTGAGTCATTTGGAAGAAGATAAAATTAGATCCATTCCTCCACCCATACATAAAAATAAACTCCAAATAGGTCAAGGATCTAAATGTATATATATATATATATGGGAGCAGATATATATATAGGGGCACCTGGGTGGCTCAGTCGCTTAAGCATCTGACTTTGGCTCAGGTCATGATCTCATGGTCCAAGAGTTCGAGCCCCGCATTGGGCTCTGTGCTGTCAGTTCAGAGCCTGGAGCCTGCTTCAAATTCTGTGTCTCCCTCTCTCTGCCCACCCCTACTCATACTCTAGCTCTCTCTGTATCTCAAAAATATGAATAAATGTTAAAAAATTAATGTGTATGTATATATGTATTAGAAGAAAATAAGGATAAATTCTCCCATAATGTGAGTACAGTAAAAAGGCTTGCTAATTATGACTTGAAATTAAATGCAATCAAAGATTGACACATTTAACTACCTAAAAATAAAATAAAAATTTGGGATTGCATAAATACAACATAAGCAAAGTCAGAAAATGACAAACTGAGAAAATGACAAAGAAAATATTTACAACATACATAAAAGATAAAGGACTCATATAACTAATTTATTAAAAAATATGTGAAGTTGTAAAGTCCTCTGTAGGTTCAATGCAGTCTCCATCAAAATTCTAATGGGAATTGCTACAGAAATGGAAACAAATCTTAAAATTCATATGAAACAACAAAAGACTTTGAGTAGCCAAATCACTTCTGAGGAAAAAGAACAAAGCTGGAGTCGTCACATTTCCTGATTTCAAAATATATTAAAAAGCTATGGTAATCAAAACAGTATAACACCAGTGTATGAATAGACATACAGTCTAATGGACTAAAATAGGGAACCCAGAAAGATACCCACACATATGTAGTCAACTGACCTTTGACAAGGATACCAAGGCAATGTAATGGGGGAAAAGGTAGACTCTCCAATAAAGGGTGTTTGAGAAAACTGGATGTCCACATGCAAAAGAATGAAATTGAACACTTATCTTACACCATATACAAAATCAACTCATAATGGATTTGATTTAAACATAAGACTCGAAACTATCCATTTCCTAGAAGAAAACACAAGGAAATATTTTTACATTGGCCTCGGCAATGATTTTTTGGATATGACACTAAGGCACAAACAACAAAAGCAAAAATAAACCTGTGGGATTACATGAAAAGTTTAGCCTGACAAAGGAAATAATCAACAAATGGAAAGGTAACCTACAGAATAGGAGAAAAGGTTTGTGAAGCACATATCTAGTAAAGACTTAATATACAAAATATATGAGGAACCTTGCAACTCAATAGCAAAAGAAAAAAAATCCCAAAGAACTAAATTTAAAAATGGGCAAAGAAACTAAGTAGACATTTTTTTTCAAAGAAAAGATACAAATGTCCAACATGTATATGAAAATGTGCACAACTTCAGTAATAATCAGAGAAATGTAAATCAAAACCACAAGGAGATATTATCACACACTTTTCAGAACAGCTAGTATGACAGATACAAGCGGTATAAGAGGCGTTGGCGAGGATGTGGAAGAAAGGGAATGTGCACCGTTGGTGGGGATGTAAATTCCTGCAGTCACTTTGGAAACTAGCATGGAGAGTCCTCAAAACATTACAGGATGATCTTGCAATACCACTTCGAGCTATGTGTCCAAAGGAATTGGTATCCTAATCTTGAGGAGACATCTGCTCCCCTATGTTCATTGCAGTGTTATCCACAACAGTCAAGACATGAAGGTGACCTAAATGTCTTCAATGGAAGAACGAATTAAAAATGTATAATGGATGGGGTGGCGGAGTGGCTCAGTCGGTTAAGCAATCAACTTCAGCTCAAGTCACGAGCTCATGGTTTGTGAGTTTGGGCTCCGCATAGGGCTTTTTGCTGTCTGCACAGAGCCTGCTTCAGTTCTTCTGTCCTCCTCCCTCTCTCTGCCCCTTTCCAACTTGTGCATACTTGCTCTCTCTCAAAAATAAGTAAAACATTAAAAGTAGATAAATAAAATGTATGATGGACATACAGTGGAATATTTATTCAGTATTCAAAAAGAAGAAAACCCTGTTAATTGTGACAACATCAATAAACTTGGAAGACATTGTGCTAAGTAGGCCAGGCACAAAAGGACAGTGGATTTATTACAGCAGTATAAAAAAAGCAATTCTGAAATTAGTTTAGATGCATTATAAAACTGAGCAAGTTAGGGGCACCTGTGTGGTTCAGTCAGTTAAGTGTCTGACTTCGCCTCAAGTCATGATCTCACAGCTCATGAGTTCGAGCCCTGCATCGGTCTCTCTGCTGACAGCTCAGAGTTTGCTTTCAATTCTGTGTCTCCCTCTTTCTCTGCCCCTCCCCCACTTGCACTCTGTCTCTCTCTCAAAAGTAAAGAAACATTAAAAAAGAAAAAAAATGTTAAAATACTGAGCAAGTTAGTAAATATGTTAGTATTTCGGAGACCCCGGGTCCTCACTATGGAAGAAATGAAACGTATATGAAAAAACTGGAGAAGGTAAGAAAGAACTTTACGGGGATATGTTGGAGTTGGAGGTATTAGTGTGGACTGGGAACTCATATTTTCAAAAATGTGTGTGTGTGTGTGTGTGTGTGTGTATGTATATATACATGCTTATGGGCAGTGAATATACATATACGTATGTGTGTGGGTATGTTTTTAGTCTCTGTAAGCTCTGAAAGAGTCAAGCATTAAGGACACTCTACTGCAAAGAGCACATCTAGTACCCAGAGGTTGGTCTCTAATACCATTTTCCACTAAAAGCAATCAGGACACGTTGGGGAAATGGCTAATTTCAGGTCTGCAGCAAGGTAGGTACAAGATAAGCCGGTGGCATTTTGTTTTTCCAGAAACTAAGGAAGTTAAAAATAAAAAGATGGGACCAGTCACAAGGACAGAGGAGCCAATTGAAAGGGCTCCCACTGGCCTAATATGGAATATCTGAGCACTAAAATAATTAAGTACAGTAATGAAATATGAACCTAAAAGTCCAGAAATTCATAGCATAATACATGCATGAATAAATAAGTGAATGAATAAATAAATGAATGCGGAATAGCAAAGGTCTCGTGTTCATGGTAGGGTGCTATGCACTGCCAGTAAAGGGCATGGTGGACCAGGGAAATTTGCAATCAACAAGGTAAATATATAATGGGAACAACAGTCACCAATGGCTGTCTAATCATCAGTGGTACTTACCCTAGGAGAAAATTTTGTTGAGGAACAAGATAACCTGGATCATCTTAGAGTGTCTCCCCACAGACTTGTTCTTTGTTGCAAGGGATGAAGTAGTAGTTTTACAGTGGAAAAATTAAGCAACACCTTGAGCAGGTGATCAAAGTTGACGTCCCCTGTGTGGAGCAGGGGGGCTTACCATGTGCTTTGAGATGCAACGTCTTAGAAGGACATTTCACCTATACAGCTTCCTGGCTGAGAAGCCACCTCAGCCCAAGCCAAGGACGTGTCAGACAAGCATAAAACAAGGAACATTCTATTTAAAAAGTGAAGGGGAGTCCTGTAGTCTTCAAAAAATTCAATGCCATAGGAGACAAAGAAGAACTGTGGAACTGTTCCAGAATACAGAAGGCTAAAGAGTCAGGACAACTAAATCCCATACCTGATCCTGAACGGGACCCTGTGCTGGAGAGGGAAAATGTTATCAAGGATGTTAGTATTAGGTCAACCAACAAAATTGGGATACAGGCATTAGATTAGCTAAGTGTTACATCCATGTAAGTCGATACTATACAATCAATAATGTCCTGTGGTTATATATTAAAAAATTCCCTGTTCTTGAGAAATACACACTGAAGTATTTAGTAGCAAAGGACCACAACATATATAGCTTTCCTTCAAATGGCCCAGAAAAAAAATTTATGTGTATGTGTATAAATATGGTGAAAGAGCATGTAAATGGGGTAAAAAACAAGTAAATCTGGGTAGAGTATGATTTTTGTTTTTGTAACCTTGTGAATTTGAAATTATTTGTGAGGAACATTGTAGAAACAATGTCGTTCACTCTTCACCAGCTCCAATTCTTCCCTTCGGATCCACCCTGCAATTTGCTCTCACTGAGCCTCTGTCTTTACTTCACTGAAATCGATTCTGGCAAAAGGCCCTTGTGCATCCCCGAGAGGAAAGCCCAGTGGGAGTTCTTCAAATCTTTGTCTTGCCTGGGTGTCTGTTAGAATTTGCTTCTTCTGGTCTCCTTGTTTCTTAAAAATCAATACCTCCTTAACCAACCACTGTTTCTTCTCACCTTTATGATCATCTGCTTTAGCCTTCCTTTCTTTCCTTTTCCTCCTCTGCTCCTCCCTACAAGGTGTTTCCCAAGCTTCTTTACTTGGGTCTGTTTCTACTAAACATATTGTCCCTGGGAATATTCTTCTATGCTCATGGCTCCAAATACCGCAAACTGGATAAACAGTTAAATGGCTGATTGTTTAAAAACTGGTGAACATGAGTGTATCACTTAGCTCTTGCTGTAGAAAAAACAACCACACAATCTCTGTAGCATTCAAGCTAAAGCCTTTCCATTCATGGGTCTGTGTGTTGGCAGAGTTTGACTCATCTCCATGGAGATCTACCCGACTTGGCCCTAAGCTGTGGGTTTGGTCCAGTTCGGCTCCATGGGTAGCTCATCCTCCACGGAACAGTGAGATAGTTGGACATGTTCTTATGACAAAGGCAGAAGACAAGGGAGCTAATGGGTTCATGTCATGTCTCCAGAGGTCTGGGTCCCAAACTGGCCCCTTGTCATGTCTACTCACATCCCATTTGCCAAAGAAAATCACCTGGTCAATCTCAGAGTCACGGGGCAGAGAAGGATGCTCTGTGTCCAGTGGGGAGAACTGCAAAGGCTCATAGGAAAGAGTGTGGCTACAGGGAAGGGGTGACCCTAGAACCCTCCGGTATTAAAATGTATGAATTCGATCGGAAACTGTTTCCACTGGCTCTTGCCCAGGGTCCATCACCACTGAAATGATGCAGGCATGCTGGGCAGGAGCTGCTGGCCAGCAGAGTTCCTCATGGCAGGGGTGGGGGAGCACCAGCAAGTACAGTTCGGGAAGGGAGCAGAGAGGCATTCCACCTAGAAGAGCCAGTAAGGGAGGCTTTTAAAAGAGGCTTTTCTACTTTGGGACCAACAGCCAGAGCCTCTGCCTCTCTAAGGTTTGCAGATTTCTTCCCCCATCCAAATTTTTCTGGGAAGTTTCCTGAGGGTCACACTACACATGAAGGCCTGCTGTGCCCTCCTCTCCTGACACTGTCTCTTCAGGTCCCCTTGGGCAGAGCAGCTGCTGCTGTGGTGCTCGGGGACCTGGCATGATGTGGTCACTCGGCGGAGGCCTCGGCGCGCCCCTCCTGCCTGCCACAGGTGGTAGCTGGGAACCAGGAGACTGTCAGGTTTTCCGACCAATGAGTCATCTGCTTATTTATGTAACTAATTAAGCCATCTTGGGGGGAATAACTTCTCTGACAGGCTAGGAACAGAGTCTATACCAGGAAAGAGTCATAAAAGTGACTACTTGGAGGTTCTTGTGAAAACAGCACGTTTGACACACATTTTTAAATGCATTTGTCTTATAAATGGTCCAGAAGCAAATCATACACGAAATGATATACAACAGTGGGCTCCCAGACCAGAACTGTGGAGGGGCTTTGGGGTACAAGGACTCCAGAGGTGGGCAGGGCTCCCACGCTTGTGGTGCTACCTACCTTTGTCATCTGTATTCTCCTGAGATTGCCTTCTTTCATCTAGAAAATAAGGCTTTTCCTAAGTGTGCAGAGTTCTAGAAGGGTGAAACCAAAGACTCCTCAAAGCTCCTACTGTCTGGACTGACCCACAGTATGCCCTGAGTAAACAAAATCTTTAAAGAAGTCAAACAAAAGCTACCTTCATCATCATGTGTTGAGTATTGCTGGATTTCTCCCCCCCTTTCTTGCTTATCTTCTCAACTTTGTGATGTGTTACTCAACTTTGACAAATTTAGTTTTGAATATTTTTAGCTCATCCTTACAAAAAATAGTGAGTATTTCTAATTAATGGAGAATTCACACAAAGGCCTTCTCTTGCTCTGGATAATTAGGGAATAGGGAATTTGAAGGAGGAAGAAACAGGATGTAATTGAAGATTTATCTAATAGGTCCCCAACAAATGATTTCAATAAAGCTTTATGTATTTTTCAAGAAAAAAAACATTTCTACTGCTCTGCTCTGCTGTCTTCAGAATATATGAAATAGTAAGGAATTGTAATAATCACAGTCAAAAATTGACCAGCTTCTGTGCTAGGCAGCCTCTAAAACAGCTCCGAAGGATCCCATCTCTCTGTGTACTCTTCTCCCTTTGTGGGTGGGCTGGGCAATCACTGGCTTTTTTAAAAATTAATTTATTTATTTTGAGAGAAAGAGAGAGACAACAAGGGAGGGGCTGAGAGACAGAGAGAAAGAGAGAACCCCAAGCAGGTTCCACACTATCAGCACAGAACCCCACGCAGGGCTTGAACTCAGGAACTGTGAGATAATGACCTGAGCCAAAATCAAGTCAGGTGCTTAACAGACTGAGCCACCCAGGTGCTCCAGTTGATTGACATTTTTAAATCTCTTAGATCTTGGGAAGAGTTGTGATGGTTGGTTCTCTGTTGTTGCTGCAAAGATCGTGCTATTCTTTATCAAGCAAGAGCTGTCATCTACGGCTCTGAGGCTCTACGATTTTACTGCCTAATCATCGTGGGCCTACAGTCTTTTCCTAAGGGGAGAGCACACCTGTCATTGTGGACTCTGAAAGACAAAGTCTATTACCCTTCTTCCCACTGTGTCACGTAGGCCAAGAGTACCTTTTTATGAACATCAGACAATCAAATTGAAGAGGTAAGACCAGCCCAAATGCCAGCCATTCTTGTCCCATATGGTCCAGCTGTGGATAATTCCTTCCACTGTTATCACAACCACCACCAAGAAAAACAACAACAACCAAACCGCTGCCATTAGTACCTCCAGGAATCACACAATGACCACCACAAAAACCAAGAAAATCAACAAGAAGACCTCCACCACTTCCACCACTACCACCAACACTGCTACTACCCAAACTTATAACAAAACCATCACCACAGTCTTCATCAGCCAACAACAAAGCCACTGTGGCCTCTATCAGCCACCCACAACCACAACAACAACACAACCACCACCATCACCCCCCGAACAGAATGATCACCATCCAACAACAACGAAACCACCACTGACCACAAAACCATCACAGTTATCATATGCTTTCTGAGCATCTAATAAATCTAATAGAGTACTTGACTCAGGTAGTTCACTAAGTGCATAAGTGTTGTACATGGATTGTAGCACTTTCTCCCTACTTCCTGGGATTCCGTGAAGCACCCATCCTCTCAAACTGTAAGATGTTTGCACATTTCTTGCCTCTATTAGAATCCTGTACCTCTCCCTTTCACCAGCCATGCTACTCACTTCGACTCTTAGGCAAACCCTAATCATCCTTTAAAACTTGACTCAAGCATTTTCTGAAATTCAACTTGGTGCCTGATTTCATTTGCATCTTTTTGTTGGCCTCATGGTTAGAACCCAAGGTGTTGCCTACCTCCCAGCATGGGTTAGACTGTAGGGTCTGCCAGGTGACCCTCCCTCTGGCTCTATTTTAATTTCAGACCCTGATCCTTTATTTGGCTTTCAACAAGGCCTCTTAGATATACCTAAATTTTTTATTATGCTGAAATATTGTATTTCTAAAATTTTTAAAAAACATTTATTTATTTTTGAGAGAGAGAGAGAAACAGAGCGCAAGTAGGGGAGGGGCAGAGAGAAAGACAAGCACACAGAATCTGAAGCAGGCTCCAGGCTCTGAGCTCTCAGCACAGAGCCTGATGTGGGGCTCGAACCCACAAATGGAAAGATTGTGACCTGAGCCAAAGTCGGATGCCTAACTGACTGAGCCACCCAGGTGCACCAAGTTATTGCATCTTCTTAAGCTATTTTCTCTCTTCCTTTGCAATGAGATAGAACATGAATAAATGACTCAATGTGCAAAAAGAAATTTTTTCCAAACTGTTATTTCCAAAGGAAAAAAATCTGGTTTAAATTCTGCCCCACCATGTATGAACTACAAATGTAGTTTCTGTGTTGTTATTAAGCAAATCTATCAAGATACAGCAGTTTCTAGTGAGCCACTGAGGCGAATTGTATCCTTGTGCCGAATACAGGGAGTAACTGACAAATCCCTGGTATCACAGAGTCAGGCTGAGTACAAGAATGACCTCATTTCTTCAACATAAATGACTTTTTTCTTGAGGGAGTTTTACAAGCAAGCATTTTCTGTTAGTATGGCTTCGGGGCCAAATCCTAAGCGTATACCATGTGCAGCCACCTGGCTAGATGCTGGGCGAAGAATTGGAAAACAGTTGCTGAGAAACTTCCCTCAAAGGACTTTCCACTGATTGCAATGTAATTCTTCCAGAAGCAGTGATAAAAATCAATACATTCCGAATTACGGGATCCTGCGAAGGTGTATATTAAGCCATGGAAGTAGGGGAGGCATTGTGTTGGGCAGTCCATTTTGAACACGACATGGTGTTTATGTGATGTGGTAGCAGGCAAGATCATGGGCCACCTGGGTCACCGAGGTGCCTAAATATGTGGCATCCACAGCGATGGCGGGGGAGACCCCTTAGCAAATGTGTGAACTAAGTGATGGAACCTGAAAATCTACTGGGAGATTTTCAATTTTAAAACTAGGACTTCTAAACACAGAGGATCAACACGAAGAATTCATCAGGCAAGTTTTCTTTGATAAGAAAGCGTTAATCTGCCCAAGCACATTCAAGACCTGTTTTCATGCTGGGGTGCCTACTTCAGGGCGAAGTTTTTCATGCAAACCGTGAATAGCTGAGGGACACATTTGCAATGTTTAAAGTGGGATCTTCAAATCGCGTTGTTCCATCGCTCCGGGAAGTATTGACCTGACTGCCTCGCATCAGTGGTAAAAGCAGTAATTTCAAATTCTGGACACAGCGATTCCTAAGCACGAAGGATACTCAAGGAGCAGTGTAGACGCTGGAGAGCACGCTGGTCACCTCACCTGCCTACCAGAGTGCCTTGTTTACTCCCTATTATCAAGCTTGTTTCACGAAGGCAGCTTTTTTTTTTTTCATCATGAATTGCTAGCTTTAAAACACGGAGATACTGTATTACATTCACCTTTGTTTTCTAAGACCGGACATCAATAAAGGGTCATTTAATAGACAGAGTTGATGAAAGAGAGAAACTCTCTGTCTCAGATAAAACTACTTAGCACTGACCTTGTCCCTCAGCATTTGCTTGGACCCTTTGAGAACCAGGAAGACAGAATGTGTGAGTTCAGGTACGGCAGAAAGCAGTGAAAGGCTTTGGGGTTTTACAAGTTGAGGTTCTGAGTAAATAAGCCATTCTTGTCTGTGGGTTCGAGCCCCGCATCAGGCTCTGTGCTGACAGCTCAGACCCTGGAGCTGCTTTGGATTCTGTGTCTCCCTCTCTCTCTCTCTGCTCCTCCCCGCTCATGCTCTGTCTCTCTCTTTGTGTGTGTGTGTGTGTGTGTCTCTCTCTCTCTCTCTCTCTCTCTCTCTCTCTCACACACACAAATAAACAAACAAGACAGGAGAAAAGCCTGTCTACCTTCACCACCCAGGCAAGAGTAGGGTCCTCGGGCTGTGGGAGAGGAGCAGTCAGCGACAGCCCCTGGAGCCACAATGCAGGAAGAGCTGAGCAAAGGCTGGTATCTGTCGTGCTCTCCACAGACTGAGCCTCGGGGGTGCCTACAAAACTTCCTGAATGTTTGGGGGTTTGCAAGAGGATCCAGGTAGGGGCTAAGGAAGAAGCAAGATCCAGGATAGAAATCCCTGTGTCCCGCTGGCGGGCCTACAGCACCTTGTAGAATTCCCGGGGCTCTGGTGTACCCAAGCATGGCCCGGAAGTCACCTCACACAGCCCCAGGGGCATGCCACCACCTAGCGAGTGTGGGAAGAGACAGAATGCATCCCGGGCACAGGTGTAGGGTAGTTATTAGATCTACAGATGAGTCGTGCAAAAATGGTGGACCGTGGATGGTGGGAGGGAGGGGCTGGAGTGCAGGGACCAGAGACACTGATAGAATGTCCCCTGTCTTCTCTTGCAATCCCCCTAGAGCTTAACTACAACTGCAGAAAGGTTGGGGTCACCTCAAGCTGGCACACATTTCTACCACCTCCATGGGACGGAGCCACAAGGTTAAATTATAAATTATAAAAAGCAAAGAAATATTATTTCTCGCACACAGAGACAGTGCCAAGTGAAATATACCCATTGGTGATAACAACTATGTGGTCTGAAATCTACAAATGAAACATATAAATGACATAAATACAAACATACATCACATCTGATTCGAGCACAGCTTTCATTGGCATTGTAAGGGGGACATTTACAAAATAAGGGGGGAAATGAGCAAAGTTCCAGTACGCCATTCTGTTTACATAGTAGTTTCATGACCTGAAAGCCAAGTACTCAGAGACAAGAGTCCAACTTTTCCTAGACAGTCGCTGCCAAAGAACGCCATTGTGTGTTTTCAAATATTCAAGGGAGAAAAAAGGTCGTGACTCTTTAAGAAGTCTGGTGGAAATCCAGCTTGCATACAACTAAGTTACTTGGATTTACAGAAGCTCGTGCTGCCGGGGTGGCCCACTCTGTGCCAATGGAAATAGGGAATGCGGAGTAGGGGCTGCTGGGAGGCAGGGGTGAGGAATAGAGATGCCCCTTCCCAGGTGGGCCTGGCTGGAAGTGGAATCAGCAGAGAGGAGTACCTCGGAAAACACAGCTGGGTCCTCCTTGTGTGCCTTCCCCAGCCCTGAGTGGTGAGATCTGAGGGGCGCTGTGACCTGCTCCCCTTTATACTGAGGAGAGCTCCCCTAGCATGGGAAGACAGAGCAGTGCCGACCGACAAGACCACACCAGGGCTCCCTTGTGGTCAAGGAAGAGAAAACCAAGCATCCACCTGTGTACCTTTGATCTCTCCACCTTTCTTACCCTCTGATCCTCGCCTTTTTATCCCGTCTTTACAAAAAGTCACACAAATGAAGCCTGGCTGGACCGAGGTCTGACAGACCCACAGGCCAGACATGCCATGCAGGGACAGCCACCGGACATGGCAACAGGAGGGCCAAGGAAGAGGAACTCATCCCCTTGCCCGAGGGGCAGACTTGCTCAGGGAGAGGCCCATGGTCTCCGATGTCACAGGGTGGTCAGTTAACACTGAGGGTCTGTCCCCGGGTGGTGCCGGTAGGCAGGGCAGCCTGGCCTCTGACCTCCGACCACACACCGGCCTGGAGAAGGTGATGCTCATGGCCAGCTTTCACGGCTGCCTCTCCGACCATTTGTGACACCTCTTTGCCCCCTTATTCCTGGGCACATCCCCTGGTGGCACGCTACCTACTGTCCTCCTTGCTGAGAATCTTTGGAAGGTTGTGAAGAATCGTCTAGAACCCCAAATTCAGCAAAAGGCCCTTTCCTTCCTGGGATGGAGACCAGTAGGTTAGTGTAAGTAAAGCCAGAGACGGTTCATAACAAGTAGGCACACAGGCTGTTTCCAGTGTTATTTTAAAGCCTAGTTTAGCTACCAGTTCTTTTTAAAAGTTAGTGATAGTTGCCTGTTATTTGAGAATGAGATCGTCAACTGGACAGAAAGAGCCAGATTCTCTGCCAATACGGGGCTCGCTCAGGGACCGTCGCTGAAAAGTGGACCGTGTATCATGTTTTGGGTTCCAATTTACTGAACAGAGTTAAGCTTCTTGGTTCATTCCTTTTCTCACTTTTCGTGGTGAAACCCATGGACACCGTCTTATAATTTTGTGTAATGAAATTGTGCCAGTGTTCTAACGGGCAGATCAAGGAGAGAGGCCTTCAGACGAGGAAATTCTAGGACAGGAAATTTGGAGCATAAAAAAGTAAATACCAACTCCTTACTTTTATTTTCTAAAAAGGCATTATAGGTAATACACCAATATAAAACCATAGATTATGGTGGTAACGATTGCAATTCTTCTACGTATATCTTTAGACATCAGTTTTGCAAAAGACGCGAGGCTGATTTCGATGCACAGGGACTCCGAATGTCATGGTCACATGAAGAGGCTCAGGCAGAACCCAGAGAACAATGAAAACTTACGCTCTTTCATCCAAGGTCTTGTTGCTCTGCTGTTACCTGTCTCTGACTTGCTCCGTGAGTTTGGCAAGGAGGCCCAGGGAAGATATTTATATCTTTGCTTTACATAAAGGGAAGTTAAGACAAAAGGTCTGTCTTCACAAGATGACCTTTTGGAAATAAAGCACAGGCTGGTTTCAAATGTGTCCTACACGTAGCTACAAAGTAGCCAGTGCAGGTAGGTGCTGAGCACCTGTGCTGATAAACACATGCGGTTCAGACCGCAGAGGGGGGTATAGGACGGGACCACAGCAATGAGGTGAGGGTGGAAAGGAAATAGGCTTCAGACGCAAAGGCAGGAGGCTGGGGTACCTTCGAGGATTCTGATTTCAATAACTTGTGTGCAGTGGTACCATTTACTGAGATGGAAAAGATTGGTAAAAGAATGGGTGGGTGGCTGGATGAATGAACAAATAAATATACAAAGACAGTAACACAGTACAGGAGGATAAATATTCAGAGTAAGAAATAATTCATCAGGCATATTTCTCCTATTTCAGGCAGGGTTCTCCAGAGAAACAAATCAGCAGGAGATGTGTCTATGAATTAGCTTCCTTGACCGTGGAGGCTGACCAGTTTGACATCTGTAGGGCAGGCCAGCAGGCTAGAAAGCCAAGCAGATACTGTGGTCTTGAGGCAAAATTGTTCTTCCAAGAGGGTTTTTTGTTTTGTTTTGGTTTTCTTCTTAAACCCTTCAACTGATTAGATGACGCCCACCACATTATTGAAAGTAATCTCCTTTACTAACCACTAACTGATCATAGATATTAATCACACCAAGCATGCAAACTTCCCAGCATAACTTAATTAGGGTTTGATTAAATAACTGGGTACATTAACCTGGCCAATCTGACCCATACAAATAAACAATACAGCCGTTGAAGGAAAATCCAATGTGACATGGGTTCCTTCAAACTGTACGTAATGGAATTCTTTTACTGCCCATGTGTTGTTAACTCCAAGTTCTTATCAAAGGCAAAACTAGACCATCTGAACCAATCACAGGTGCCGTGTTTCCTTGTCAATTGTACTTCATAGAAAAAGGTGTATCATTTTTTAAGCTTCCACCATTTACATTACATTCCCCCAGTGATGAACCCCGGCAACGGAGCCTTTGTGGACCCGGGGCAGACCGGCCAGTCACCCAGCACCGAGGGACTTAACAAGTAAGGCTGACCCTCTTGATCAGAAGAGGGAAATGATAAAGGAAATTTTCAACTCTTTGTATTTGTAGGCCCCACTGCTGGGCTTCTAGGGAGCCTCCAACATTTACCCAGGTCAGAATCACCTCCTCGAACCTCAGAGCATGGGCTCTCTTTCTGCCCCGAGCACACAGTGTACATCTGCTTCTTTAGCAAATAACCTAAAAGAAACATTTTAAACTGAAGAGTAAAAATCTCCCTAGGTTCCATTTCTACACGTCCAGAAGCCTGACACCTTGCACATACCAGAAGCATAAGGTCAAGTTTGTAATTTACTGGAAAGTCCTTCATCATGATGGTTTGTAATTCTGGATGGAACAGAGAACATATATAACCTGGTAGTAAGCATTCATTCTCTGGAGCGTCTCCTCTTGGTGAAGATTGTGTATCCCAGTTAGCTGTCCTCACTTGGGTTTGAATAAAACTCTCTTCCTTTTTTTTTTAACTTAAAAATTCTAACAGGTTTGTTCATCTTGTATGGACACAGCTCCACATGATTGTTTGATTACCCTTTACCAAAGGTATAAGTCAAGACCAAATCCTGCCCACAGCCTATTGTTGTAAATGAGGTTTTCTGGAACACAGCCACACCTCTTCATTCGGCTATTGTCTAAAGTGACTTTTTTTTTCAATTTTTTAATGCTTTTTTTTTTGAGAGAGAGAGAGAGAGAGGGCAAGCAGAGGAGGCACAAAGAGAGAGGGACACAGAATCTGAAGCAGGCTCCAACCTCTGAGCTGTCAGCCCAGAGCCCGACTTGGGGCTCGAACTCATGAGGCGTGAGATCATGACCTGAGCCAAAGTCGGACACCTAACCAATGAGTACTTGGGAGAGAGACCAAAGGAGGCTCAGAAAGCATCAATATTTACTACCTGACCCTTTACAGAATATGTTTGTGGAATTATTCAAGCAAGGCAACTGTGGGGCACAGTGGAAAAAATTCTGGATTCAAGACAGTGAGTTAGACGGTCTGAACCCGGTGAAGATCTGGGAAGACTTTAAAAAGAACAGTCTAATGTGACACTCGGGAGAAGCAGCCCAAAGCCTCTGCATGGGCTTCAAAGCAGCTTTACCTTCAGGCAACTGCTAGCTTCTGCTCCAAAACTGAAGCTGGGCGCCTCTGGCACAGAAAACTGACCCCTCATACATCTCACATGAAAGATGCAGAGATTTGCACACGCAAGAAAATGGCACCTGGAGGCCAAGCCATGGCCAAGTGGCTCAGTCCTGCAAGTAGCAGCCGCGCTCAGATTTGCACCTCATTTTGAAGCAGCTTATCATCACCCCCAAAAAGCAGAAAACATAACCTTGAAAATATTGCGTTGCTAAATAATTTTTTTTTAAATTGCACTGCTTTTTTTTTCTGCTAAGAGCCACCCCAACTTCTTTTATTGTCATGATTCTGGAAATAAAACAGAAACGACTGTTCCCATAATTTCAGATATCAGTGTAATTTTTTACTTCTGCCACAAAGAGTGACTGAATTTACAGTTGTGGTAGAACATCACTTTGAGAAAGAACTCTCCCTCCTCATCAAGACAGTATGGTATTGGCACAAAAACAGACACATAGACCAATGGAATCGAATAGAGAACCCAGAGCTGGGCCCACAAATGTATGGTCAATTAATTTTTGACAAAGCAGGAAAGAATATCCGATGGAAAAAAGACTGCCTCTTTAGAAGATTTAACCTTTAATGAAGTAGTTTCCCCACCAAATTACTCCAACGTTTCATCTACCCCTCAATAGCTTGAAATATTTTGTCATATCAGTGGAAACGCCTCCTGCACATTTCTCCCTGTGGGTCCTCAAATGGAGCCCATTATTATTTTAATAATATCACATTTGTTTAGTCTAATGGAGAATGGCTTCTGTCACTGGCCCATCTAGCAAAGATGATTAGATTGTTCAAACTTACTACCTACTCCTATTTCTTCAAGGGCACTAGCAAGTGTACAGTTCATGCAAAGGTAGCAACGCAGAATCATGGTGACAGTGCCAGCCCTTTGTGGTACCAACTTTGCCTTTTTTTTTTTCGGTTTTTAGTTTTTAATGAACTTGTAAACAAAACAGCTCCCATTTCAAAATAAAAACAAAATCCCAGATCATATAGATGTTTGCAGTGATTACATTTATCTAGGCAACATACATACATGTTCAGTTGTAAGATGTTAACTAAATTTCTGTGACAAATATGCTTTTTTTAAATGCCGCGGACATTATAGAGTTAGTGCAGAGTTCTAAGGATAATCTAGTAGTCACTGAGTTTTTCGTAAGTCTTCACTTCAGATGCTGTCATTTCTAGCACAGGTAAGCAGGCAGTCTTCCGTATGCTCAAACACTGGAATCTTTGGTAGCTACCAGATCAAGGCGGCCTGCAAACAAGAAGCCAACCATTTTAAGAATGTTTTAAGTGGACAACTTGCAAACCCCAGGGGTGGATAAACCCTAAGAACGCACAATTGTGAGCCTTGACAACCCTCACAACGGTGGCTGAAGACTGTTCATGCCGTTCGTCTGAAATGAGATCTCAAAGCAGTATAGTTCAAAATAAAAGATTTTAACAACAAATTGGCATATGCACAATTTCTCCACCAATCTGTGTGTGTCAACCATTTAGTTAACTTTTCCACTTGAAAAAATGCAATAGAAAACTGGACACCATGTTTCACTATCTCGGTTAATATTCACAATTACAGCGGCTACAACTCGGGATGCGGCATCACCAGTGCTGCCCGGAGCCAGTTTGTACTGAAGTGAAGTTCTTTACACCAGGAAGTGGTTGTTCACAACCACTGTCTAAGTGTACACATGAGCTACAATTCCTAGATTTGGGGAGAAACAAATGCTGCTCCTATCATCTGCTCTGCTTCTTCTGTTCCGTGATTCATGCTTAGAAACCTGTGGGGGGTTGGGCCTGCTGCCCCTGCCCACTTGAAGAGGCTGCCTGCTGTGCTGCTTTCTGCTTTAACATTGTCCGAACAAATGTGTAGTCATATTGGTGGTTCAGAGTCCTGAAGAGAATGTGGAATAGCTGCCTCAGGTACACGTAATCCGGGGCTTCCTCAAAGTGCAGCCCACGACAATAGTTTAAGTACATGGCAAATTCTGCAGGGAACCTCTTACACAAAACTTCAACAGGAGTGGACATCTTCTTTTCACTTATCTTTTTATATTTTTGCTTTTTTGTTGCAGCCTTTAGTCCTTGCCAGGGCAGGCTGGTTCTATTAAAATACATCAAAACATATCCTAATGATTCCATGTCATCTCGGCGACTCTGTTCAGTACCAAGGTGCGCATTGATGCTAGCATATGGGGCAGTGCCAGTGAGATTTTTATCTGCTCTGCAGGGTATGTGTTGCCTTGTCCTGTTGTCTCTGTACTTTTTGGCCCAACCAAAATCAATAAGGAATAACTTATTACAGTGACGCCCAATACCCATTAGGAAGTTATCTGGTTTAATGTCTCTGTGTACAATATTCTTTGTATGCACATATTCACTTCTACTGATCATCTGGTCAGCTAACATAAGTACAGTTTTCATTGTGAACCTTCTTGAACAGAAATTGAAGAGGTCTTCGAGGCTGGGTCCGAGAAGATCCATAACTAGCACGGTGTAGTCTTTCTCCTGACCATACCACCGTATGTGGGGGATGCCAACCCCACCTTGAAGAATCTTATAGAGTTTGCTCTCGTACAGCAACTGGGGATGCCTGGCCTTCTGAGATTCTAGCTTCACTGCCACTTCCTCGCCGTTGGTAATGTTGATCGCCAGATATATGTCCCCGAAGGAGCCAGACCCGATCTTCCGATCTTCCGTACCCGTTTATATTTCCCTCCGGCAATGAACTCGGCCTTGGAGCCGCTGCTGCTCTCCATCCTGAGAGACGAAGATGGAGGCTGCGGCCAAGCCCCGACACCTCTCGGGGGAGGACAGAGGCCGCTGGGGCTCGTCCACGGAGCAAGGCTGCGGAGGAGGGCGGCAGGAAACGGAAAGCGCTGGTTCTTTCAAGGCGTTACAGGGCCCAGGATCGGTCAAGGGGAACCCGATCACCGCCGCTCAGTCAGGCTTCTTTCTGCCAGGCCGCAGCTTAGGAGAGGGTTCTCGCGGTTACCAGGCTGGGCCACTTGTTTCTGGGCGGCTGCTGCTGCCTCGCTTTCACGGCGACGTCACGCTCCGGAAAAGGGGCGCAGTGGTTTAGGGCAGCGATACCGCTGCCACCACTGCCTCCGGCTCCCGCCCGGAGGGACCCCTGTCACTCCGCTGACACTGCCATCTTGTTACTCCGGCTCCAGCCAACCCAAAATGCCCCCCCAACTTTGCCTTAAACTCTGATGTTCTGATTCAGAGGAATGGCTGATAAACCAAATGTCAGCTACAAGAGACCCACAGAGAACTAGTTTCAATGCACATGGGTCTCTAGACACTCAAATATTGCATTAGGAATCACGCTCTCTCTGTTCACATATACCAAGGCTTGAGTTTAATTTTTTTTTTTCTTATGCCATAGAGGTACGTTCCACCAGTAAATCTCACATCAAGTTTCTGGAAAAAGCCAATGTAACATCATCATACTTTTCTAGCAATTTTAACTCAGTTCAAAAAAAATTGTTAACACCTATTTCTAGAAAAAGCTTACGAGAAATTAGAAACACAGAAGACTGCTTTTAGCTACTTCAGTAATGAAGTTTGATCGTTTTGCTTCCATATTCTTCTTTTTCCAAGTGACCAAATATCACTTATTTGTAGATCACATGACCCCTTCATCTCTAAGGGTTCAAATCCAGTTGCCTTTCCTCTGGTGCTTATTTTTAATGTTTTATTTATTTTTGAGAGAGAGCATGAATGGGGGAGAAGCAGAGAGAGAAAGAGAGAATCCCAAGCTCTGCATCACCAGGGCAGAGCCTGACACGGGGCTTGAACTCACAAACCGTGAGATCATGACCTGAACCGAAGTCAGACACTCAACCGACTGAGCTCATCTGATCCCAGTGCCTTCTTCTCCAGGTCAGGCAGTTAACATTTCCCCAGAAGGGACTCTTTATTGGACACCGGGGAACCCAAACTAGGTTCCAGACTCCTCATAATGACTAAACCTAAGGATTAATAAAGATATTTTTAAATAGTAGTTACAATTACAGTGAGTCACGTAAACACATACCAGCATCCAAAGAACCACTGGAATTCACTCTGTCATCCTTGGTGATACACGACCTTGTAATATCTTAGTGGCTTCATCCATAAAAGGCCAGAAAGATGCCCAGTGATTCCTTATTTATGGTGAAATTGATTCATGTGAAAATTTTATGTAGGAGATGCAGGCATGAGGTCTTTTAGTGCTTGAATCCCCTCCAATGCCCCCCCTCCATGCTCCTCCTTTCCAGCTCTGGTGGAGAAAGCTTTCTACCTCCGAATCCATGAGCACTACTTGAATTCAGGGACTTTAAGATATCTCTAAATCAGGATGAGGCTTCTAATGGAAGCCATGTCATCGTTTAACTAGGAGCATTTTTTTTTCTTAGAAGTACATAAAATAATCGTGCCTTTTATAACCAGTGGCGTTTTAGATTCTATGAAATACAGCAACTAAATGAGTCCCTCCAGAATTCAAGGTCTTTCTTAAAGCAGGTTAACTTTGCTATTGGATTTAATTCCTATCTCAATGGCTTTTCTCAAAATGTGCAGAAATTGCACCTGGTGGACCTAGCCATGGCGTTGAACGGGATTGGAGGGGTCACCTTGTTTACTAGGTTTGGGAAATGTTGTGTTAAAGTTTTCTCAGTCACTTGATACACTGAAATACAGTATGGGTTTGTCAGTAGGGGAGTCTCATGTTTGGCATTTCCCTGCCACCAAGCCTTTTTTCTAAGGACTGATTTGAAGAGGAATAGAAATGCTGAGAAAATGAAGCCCGAGACATTATGCAATTTGGCCGTTAAGACCTAGGTAGTAAGTAACAAGGCAGCAGGCCAGCTGGGCCCACCAATTATATTGCCGGTGTTCCTACCACACCCACTATTCCACACGTCATTTTTCAATGAAACCAATGAACTTTCGTAAGAATTTCAGAACTGACAACTTAATGGACCTTAAAGACAAATTTACACCAGAGATCAACAACCACTGATGTCATGGAAGTTTTCAGTGCAAGCGACACCCATGGAACAGGTCACCCAATTGCTCTCCAAGACCCAAAGCAGTTTTTGGAGCATCCATGCATTTCAAAGAAGGTGGAGGGTAAGGGGCAGGAGCTAAGAGACAGTCAGAGATGCCTCCCATTACTACAGGTCTCTAGTAGGGAATCTGGCAAAAGTGCGGACGCTTGCTAGCCACCAGCGGGTCACTGCTGGCTCTGCGACTTCTTCACTTCTGATGATGAAAATATCCTTATTACACTGCACTGCACCTAACATTAGCATTTTTATTGTTTTCACTCAAAAGCTCCTAAGTTATTTAGATAAGCACCATTAAACAAAAACCTGAGTAATTAGCTCTTCCGGTGCATCTTGTGGCTGCGGAGGAACTCAAAGACATTTATTAACAGTACAATCAGTCCCAGGTGGGACTTCTTGTAAACAGAGCTTAGCCCCAAAGCAACCTCTCATTAAATCCTGAACAGAAATTAGCTTTTCTCTCTTCCCGTGCCATTCTTCATCAACCAGCCCCTGCCACTTGGGTAGGGTCTTTATATCTTTCCCTCCACTAAACTACCACAAATCACTGCTAATGCAGAGTCCCAGAGGGGGCCAGAGACAACCACACACGCTTTCCGCATCCACAGACTCACAGAACTTGAAAATCAGAAGGAAATCTCAGGGATCGCCTCCCTGAATCTCCTCCCTTTGCTCACTGGAGACAGAAATCCTAGTTAATAAAGAGATTCCCCCCAAAAGCCCACAGATGGTCAGCACAACCCACATCTTCCCTCTCTTGTCCCAGTAAACTTTTCAGCCCACAAGGCTCCAAAGTGTCTCACTGAATCCAGTGCCTGGAAGTTGTCCACGGATTCCAGCTACTCTGAGTTACTTATCTACAACAAAACACCCATTTTCCCCCCAGAATGTCAAATGCTGTGAATGCCTTATGATGTCATAGCATGCACTAAAATGAGGATATTTGGGGGCGCTTGGGTGGCCCAGTTGGTTGATGTCCAACTTCAGCTCAGGTCATGTTCTCACAGTTCGTGAATCCGAGCCCCGCTTCGGGCTCTGTGCTGACAGCTCAGAGCCTGGAGCCTGCTTGGGGTTCGGTGTCTCCCTCTCTCTCTGCTCCTCCCCTGCTCATGCACTTTCTCTCTCTCTCTCTCTCTCTCTCTCTCAAAATAATAAGCACTAAAAAATAATAAAATGAGGGTATTTGGGGGGATCTTAGAAAATCACCAAAAGGAAGATTTACATGAAAAAAATAGTGATTTTTCTTTGGGAACGTTGGAAAGAAGAACCAGGCGTTCATTGGCATGTAGGGCCAACAGGAGACCTCTGCTGTCATCTGTCCTCATCAGCTCTAGGATCCCCAGTGAAGGCCACACCTGTCAGCGTCTCAGTCCCACATCTGTGACAGAGGCCGACCAGTTTCTGACCTGCGTGCAGTGAAGGAGGGCGGAAGCCAACCAACCGACCCCTAAAAGCTCCTCTGGCTCCAGACACTTCTCTTGTCTTCGGATGTCCCTCCTCCTGGAGGCGGAATTCCTCCACAGAGCAAATGTCATCGTTAACGAGGCTTTGTCCCCTGTGTCATGTAACATATGGCTGCACACACAAGATTTCAAAGAAAAGACTTCCTGTTAATTTCTCAGTGTTTTGCTAACATACGGTGTCTGATGACGAGGCGTGGAAAGAGGGGGCTCGCCCGCCTCACTCACTGGCCGAGTCACCATCCTGAAATCTTAGCAGGTGCCACAGACATAAACTCCTACCTTCCTGCCTCCTCCCAGGGCATCGTGCAAATCACAGGCTGCGAATCCCTCCTGAAACATCTCTGCTCCCTGGAAACACTTCTTCCCTTAATCTCAGTCTCCCTAACAGAAGACGTGGCTGCTCGGCCAGCCTCATGCCAACACAGAAAAAACACCAAGTTCTGGGGGGCAGCTGTTTCAGAAGGCTGAACATCTTTGAATTTGACCCTAAGTTCCTTTTTTTTTCCACTTCTATAGCTAAGAAAAACAACGTAAGGTTTCATGTAGATTAACAACAACAGGAAGAATATGTGGGTTGTTTTATTTTCCACAGGTGGACTTTATATTCTAATTCAAATTCCTGCTCTGTTGAGACTTGGAAAGTGGCATCTGTCTGCAGACGCCTCGCTGATTCTCATTGGATGTCATCCACAGAAGAGACTAAAACACTTTATCTACCTGAAGCCCTGAATAGTGGAGAGAAGAAAGCCCAAAAGATAAATGAAGGATGTCTAGATTAGACCTGAGAAGGAGAAATCGGTGAGGTAGAGTCAGAGAGACCAAGAGAAGAGTGGCAAACGCACCTGTGAGCATCACTGGGGCGACAGGATTCGCAAAACGAGGCTCCTGGCGGGGACCACTCAGAAGCACAAACTCACACTGGAGGATGCGTGCTGGCAACAGGTAGCACAGAAAAACGCCCGAGCTCATATCTTTTCCATTTTCTCCAGCCAGACAATCCACAAAAGACACCGTGCTCACAAAAAGTTCCAGATTAACTTTACCAACTATGTTATTTGTCTTTATCATTAATTAGTGCCGGAGGCAATTCCCCCTTTATCCTTTTCTCTCCCCAGATTTCCCCTCTGGATGCTAATGAAGTAAGAGATTTTTAAGTTTCACAGTCTCCGTTGAGACTTCTCTATTGGCAATAAGGAAAAAACAAATTAACGTGGAGGATTTCTTGACGGGAACAGTTTACAGTCAAACACCCACTGTTGACAGAATCATCATACCTGTCACTTCACGCCTCTCTGCCGACTGCATAATTAGTGTCATTACCAGTAAGTCATGGAAATATAAATGAGTTTGGATTATACAGCAGAAAATTGCATAAATATGAATATTTCACGAGAGCTAAGCAGTGCCACAAATTACACATGACACGGAATTGTCACTTGCTTCTAGAGGGTCTTGGATCTCTCCTCCAGTGTAGGGGAAATCTAGAAGGATGTCCTGGAGGTCATGGGTGGATGCTACTAGAAGATACGCAATGGGGGTGGGGAGGATATTCTCTTTGTAACTGATTTAAAAATACACTAAATTGCTTGTGCCTTTTTATGTGGAGGACATGCAGTTTTATTTTTACATTTTCCTAAATGGAATATAATTTCAAAAGAAAGCATTTTTGGAATAACAGGGTTTAAAGCCAAATGCATCTAATTTGCTATCACCTGCTATTCTGGATCATTCATATTTGAATACGTTGCCAAAAATATTAGACCAGACCGCTCTGCTCCCCAATTGCCTGTAATTTCTCCACCCTCGATGCCCTTCCTTCTTCCTGTCTGCCCAAGACCAGCTTGAGCCCACACTGCTTTCTCCAGCTTTAGAACTTCTGAAGCCCGGATCCTGGAAAGTATGCACTTTGACGCTTTTCAGATTCTCTAAGCTATGACTATCAGACTCTTTGTCTGTATTAATTGTACATTTGCAGTGTCCATACTTCCACAGAGCCTCTCCTTCTCAGTGTCCACAACTGGGCTCAGAGGTCACAGGCACTCCTTCAATATGAGTAAAGAAAAGTATTAAATTAAATGCCACGTTCTTTAGTTTCAATAGAAAATAAAATGGGAATAGAAAACTATTGGATAAAGCCCAGGTACTCCTTTCAGCTGGGGGGGGGGGGGGGGGGGGGGGTCACAGCCCTGGAAACCAAACACAGTCATATGCATACACAAAACAGTGTGTTCACTGCGACTTACCAGCCGGGGCTGGGAATTACCTTCCTAATTAAGGTGATTATGGACTGCAAACTCGGGTGTTTATTAGGAAGCAGCTGAACCTCACATGGTGTCACTAGATTATCAGCCCCTGAGGGAAGAGAGCTTTGTCTGATCGCTCCTAACTATGGTAAGCAGAATAAATGATGTCCAAAGAGGTCCACATCCTAATCCCTGGAATCTGTAACTGTATTAAGTTACATGCCAGGGATAAAGGAAGCCCAGATACAATTTTTACCCCCAATTTCAACATTCAGTGCTTATCATCTTTAAAGTCTCTATTTTGACTCATTATTTATGACTTGTACAATGTCATGGTGAAGTTTCAGAGAAACCTTGAAATCTGTGAGTACACTAGATAAAGGATAAATCCACTTGTTTAAAGTTCAAAATGTAGATTTCCATTCAAGAGATGAGACCAGAATGCTAGAAGTTGGAAACATTATCTTACAAGGAATTTTATCTTTCAACGTTTGATGTGACACCAAGTAATGGACATGATAACATTTGTGTTAGTGGAAACCCATTCCAGGTATAGAATAGAGAATGACTTGGTTGAA
The DNA here is from genome assembly GCF_006229205.1 of Suricata suricatta. Taxonomy (NCBI): domain Eukaryota; kingdom Metazoa; phylum Chordata; class Mammalia; order Carnivora; family Herpestidae; genus Suricata; species Suricata suricatta. The sequence continues at coordinate 140,792,727 of NC_043705.1, read as the reverse complement.
AAAGGCTGTCCACACACCCGGTAGGAACTTTGGTGAGACAGGCAGTGGCCTGGCCTTGGATAGTGACAGTGGGGTTGGAGAAAAGTGGATGAATGCAAGGAAAGATTGGAAGATTGACAGGCATTGATAATTCAAGCAGGGAGAGAAATAGTCAATGGAGATCACATGGCTCTGGACAACAAGGTGGATGATAACCATTCAGTGAAGTGCAGAGTAGATATTATGGTTGAGCACGAGGTATGTGATGTCATATAAAATGGGTCCTGACTTGCACATGTTGTGTTTATAACAGGGAAGTGATAATAAGCGATTGTTTGAGATAGTAATAATTGGGCATATTGGTCTACATCTCAAGGGAGAGATTCTGTTAGCAACACAGACCTGGAAATCAATGTATGAATGCAGATGGAGGGCGTTGAGTATGACAATACCCGTGGTAAGTGTATAGATTGAGAGTTTAGGAATGAACTCCAATAAACATTATTTTTAAGAAGCAGGACAGCAGAGGAATATACACAGTAGACTAAGTCCATAGTCAGAGAGAAAGAAGACCAGAAGAATTCAGTGTTATGATAGCTAACAGAGAAGATTTCAAGATGGGGGATATAGTCTTAGGTGCCAAACCCTGCTGATCGGTGGAGCGAGGTGCAAGTGTGACCACTGGACTTTGCAAAATAGATACCATCATGAACCTTAACGAGAATAGTTTTTGTGGAATAGCGGGGACAGAGATCAGCCTAAAGTATATTAAGGAAGGGTGAACACAAGGTGAAGAAGTAGGAGAAACAAGTGAGACATCTCTCTCAAGAAGTTGGACTAAAGAAAAGAGAAGCAAGAAATGGAATGGTAGAGAATTGTAAGAAAATTCGCTTTAAAGAGAGGAAAGTGTTGATCTGAAGAGACCAGTGGAGAGGCCAAAGCTGATGATCAGATCATTCTGAATCCAGAGCAGAGATGGACGGATGTGTTGTGGTTGGCGGTGGGAGACAGGTCTTCCACAGTAACAGGAGGAGGGGAGGAGAGGGAAGGAAGGATGGGTGCAGGCAGTTGCAGATGAGGTTCTAGGCTGATAGAGGAAAATTGAGGCAGTTGCTATCTACTGGATTTTTATTCTCCTATTAAGTAGAAGATGAAGTTATCCAAATGCTTAATTTTGAAGAGAGGTGTTCTAGCACAGAAACCAAGTTTTTCTTTAAAAAAACAAATAAATTTAAGGTTCTCAGGTAATGTCATCTCAGCATAGATTTGAATTTGCAAAACCATAATCCAGTGATTTGAAGTAGTTTCAAAGGGGATTCCAAACGTATATGATGCTCAACATTGTGGAAGAACTCAGCCAAAATGCTTAGAAAAAATTCTCAAACCCCTCTACTCTCCTGCAAATCTCCCATGCCCACCACTTCTCCAGAGCTTCTCAAATATCAGACACTAAAAATGCACCCCGCCTCCATCCCGGCCCCACTTTCCTTACCCTCTTCCCAAATCCTGTTCAGCTTTGCATTATGAAGGTAGACTGAAGCTCTTGAGTGAAATCTTTCTCTCTCTCCCTTACTTCTCAAGCTTTCTTCTCTCAATCCATCCCCCAGATTCAAAGATCTGCATCACAAAAGATGCAGGAACAGGTCTGACAGGGACAGAATTTTTCTTGGAAGACTGGTGTAGGAATGTATAAAGAATGAACAGGGAGAAAGAACTCACAGGTTATTAAGTTGTGGCCACTATCTTATCCATATGACAAGAGCTACTTTTGTAAAATGTGACGTCAACACTGAGAATGGCCCAGCACCGTCGTCCCCACTGGAGTGTGGACTCCTGGGCTGATGGCAGCCTCCAAAGAAGGCCACGGGTTAAGTGGATAAAAGGGTGATCAATAACTCTGAAAAATTGACCGTGGCACAGTGCTGTGGCTGACACCTGACAACATTTGAATTATTGATCATGTAGAGCATATGCATGTTTTAGGCATTAAATCTCCAGGTTCTGAAAGATTCCAAAAGGAATGAACAAGATTATTGACCACATGACTCATTGGAGACTTGAGGTCACATTGAGCCAGTAACAAAATCCCATTGTGGGCTTTATAATAAAGCATAGTAAATCCACAGAGAAACAAAGAGATGCATTTCACTTCTCCATCCAGCTACTGGAGGAATTATTGTCTCTGCACATTCACGAGAGGGACATCAAAAGGCCTCCCCAGTGAGTTCAGACAAGTTGTCTTATCAGCCAAGTGCAAACAACAACAAAATCTCACTGGCTTAACACAACGGGAGCATTTCTTGTTCATGCAGTTATTGATGGATCCAGCAACCCTTTGGGCCCCTGTCCTCCATGTTGGGGCTCAGCCTTCCAGCTGCTGTGAACCTGAGTCTTCACAATGGCTGTGGAGGGGGAAGACAGCACAGAAGGCTTCTAGGCTGGACACTACCGTTTGCCCTTTCCAGACCCTTCATCAGCATTCTCCAGCTTGCGTTGGAGTTGTGTAAGTCTGACCTACCTGTGATCTTGTCCTCCTTGCACTTGACCAATGGAGAAAACCAGCAGGAGATCTAAGGGCAGAACTTGAGTGACTTCAGATGTTATTCCTGCACTCATTCTGCCTGGGGTCATGGTAGCTCTTATCCGTCTTCAGGATCAGAGCTTGCTCTTTCTTTCTCTCTCTCTAGGTTCTGGTAACTGTCCTTCTCTTGCCTTTCATTTTACTATTCTTTTTTTAATATTTATTTATTAATTTTGAGAGAGAGAGAGAGAGAGAGAGAGAGAGCATGAGGAGGAGAGGGGCAGAGGGAGAGAGGGAAAGAATCTCAAGCAGACTCCACACCATCAGCATGGAGCCTGATTTGGGGCTCAATCCCATGAACTGTGAGATCGTGGCCTGAGCCAAAATCAAGAATCACAGGGTTTAACCCAGGAGATCCTCTTCTCTTGCCCTTTAAAGCCTAGATGGTATAATGCCTCCCCAGTGTCACCAGACCCACAGTGGACCACCTTCTCCTGTTGATTTCTTTTTTTCTTTTAATTTTTTGATGTTTATTTATTTTTGAGAGAGAGAGAGAGAGCATGAGCCAGGGTGGGGCAGAGAGAGAGGGAGACACAGAATCTGAAGCAGACTCCAGGCTCTGAGCTGCCAGCACAGAGCCCGACGGGGGGCTCATACCCACAAACCATGAGATCATGACCTGAGCAAGTCAGATGCTCAACTGACTGAGCCACCCAGGCACCCCTCCTATTGATTTCTTAAAACCCAGCCCACACCTGTGCAAACACCATTGCAAATTTAAAATCCAGGACACCCCTTTGTTAAATTATTTTCCATTACCCAGAGTTTAAATGTTTTTATTAATGTTTATTTATTTTTGAGAGAGAAAGAGAGAGAATGAGTAGGAGAGAGCCAGAGAGAGAGAGGGACACAGTACCTGAAGCAAGTGCCAGGCTTTGATCTGCCAGCACAGAGCCCAAAGCAGAGCTCAAACTCATGAGCCGTGAGATCACGACCTGAGTCAAAGTCGGATGCTTAACCAACTGAGCCACCCAGGCGCCCCTCCATTATCCACATTTTAAGTGCTTTTGTCTGAAAATGGCCCTCATCATGTCCATTTGAAATCACTGACCAGATGTCTAGTCTTGGCCTGCTTAATTCTTATGAGACAGGAAAGTTTAATCCTCCCAATTACCCAAGAGGAAAAAGAACCCAATATTGATGAAGGCCAGAAGTCTCCAACACAAAGGCCCAGCAATAGATGTAACACAATTTCATGATAATTAGTGAGGGAATGGTCACTTGGCCACTTTCATCATTAGGAATAGCACATAACTCATCTCAATTCCTTTTCCGTGTGATTGCAGAGAGTTGGAGCACTTCCAAAAGCAGTGATCAAATACAAAATTACCAAATTAACCCCCCAATTGGCAATCAGATTGACATAGCTGTCTCTTCCCAGGTTAGAGAAGATTGCCCATTAGCTCTTTAGAAGAGTAAGCAGGGCAGGTCACGGCCTGACGCCATATTGATCGGATGTGTCCTCACATACAAAATGCCATAGAGTAGCTTTCAGTGAGCTATTATACGGCTGTCACAGAGGGGCAGAAATACAATGCTATCTTTAAAATGTGTTGTCTGCTGATTGATTAAAGCAACCCTACAGAGGTAAGCGAAATGCCCAATGCTGAGCAGTCCGGAAACGCTGAGGGTGTGCAGGGTGACAAGGCTTGAGCGGGACTCTGGATCACAGTCATGCTCTCTAGTTACTGACTCGGTGCCCCATGGCACCTCATGTCTTGTTTCTTACAAGTAAGTTGAGGAAACTGGATCAAGGGCTCTTTCACCTCAGATATATGGATCTACCTCATGAGTTCTGTCAGAATTTGGCAAATTTGGGAATATGTTTGCGTATGTATTTATTTTTACAGAAAGCATTCACAGGTTTCATATGATTCCAAAGCATCCTCTACCTACCTCTCCCCTCAAGAAAAAGTTTACAAAGTGAGCTAGAGGGTGTCTAGTGATTCTTCCAGATCCAACATTTTGTGATCCTATGGCTATTTTCTGGCCAATCTATTGGTCTGATGAGAACATATAATATATTTTCATAAAACAGTGGAATTATCTTCATATGGAGACTCAGCATTCCACTGGTGCTCAATAGAGGTGTGTCAATCTGAATTTACATCTTGTTTTTCCTAACTTGAATGTGTCATTTTAGATGGTTATAGAAACATCTGATGTAAATGATCTTTTCTGTTTCTTTTTCAATTATTTACTCAATAATCAGTCCCTCACTCACTCTACATGCCGCATTTCCATTTGACCACCAGGGACTCTATACAAAATAGGAGATAAATAATAATCTCCTCCACATGAAGGTAGAGAGCACATTTTAGTTAAGCAACTCAACTTTGAGCCAAGATCCTAAAATGTCTATTTTAATTTTTTTTTAGAGAAAGAGAGAGCATGAGTCAGGGGGAGGGGCTGAGGGAAAGAAAGAGAGAGAGAGAGAGACCTCTCAAGCAGACTCCCCACTCAGTGTGGAGCCCAGTGTGGGCCCTGGGATCATGACCTGAGCCAAAATGAAGAGTCAGACACTCAACTGACTGAGCCACCCAGGCACCTCTAAAATGCCTATTTTAATAACCAGTAATTCTTCTGCACACACTCTTGTTTAAAAGTTTAAACAAACTTTTAAATGGTTATGAGCAACTCTTAATGGACCAAACTTTCTAACGTCAATGTCCTCAGGTACCTAACTGCCAGCTCTCAGCATCACTGTCCAATTGCTTTAATTAACCATAGGTTTAGTTTTACTTGCACGCTAATTGGGTCCTTGACTAATTGTGCATTAAAGACTTGGCAGTGCACTGCAGATGATCTTACAAAGCCCTCATTTCTCCTGACTTCAATCGGAGAAAGCTTAAGGTATCAGAATATTACGGTTGGTGGTTTCCCCTGGAAACAAAGGAAAGAGAATAAGCTTTAAAATGACTCCAACTCAGGATCAGGACCCACAGGCACACATTCGAGATTGGAAATCGTTTTTCCAACACTTCTTAGTGTTAGGTTAGGAACACTTTCTATTCCGTCATTTTCAGAGTGTGGTATTTGACAGGAAGGTGAATATGTCTTCAGTCTTGAGGGAGGGGTCGAATGTACAGATTCTCACAATAACAGGAGAGTATGTGTCCCCATCATTCAGTGTCCTGTCAGCCAAGGTTAGCTTTTGGCAATGGCAGAAAATCAGCCCAGAATGCATACAGCTCTACAGGACACTTGCTTTTCTTTTACATCCTCTTCTCTCTGGCCTGGTTTTCTTCTTCTCTGTTTTCCTTCATGTTACAGCCTCAAGCTTTTCAATCAATACACACTTTTTCTTTTTCTTTTTTAATGTTTATTTATTTTGAGAGACAGTGAGCGGGGAAGGAGCAGAGAGAAAGGGGGAGAGAGAGAGAGAGACAGGGAGGGAGAGAGAATCCCAAGCAGGCTCCACACTCAGTGTGGAGTCCAGTGAAGGGCCCGAGTTCATGACCGCAGGTACACGACCTGAGCTGATATCAAGAGTCAGACGCTTAACCAACTGAGCCACCCAGGAGCCCCCATTTTTTTCTTGAACACAGAACTCCCCCTTGGGGATTTTCAGCTAATATATGCATAAAATCTTGTTCAGTATTATCTTCCTGTAATTTCCACCTAGGGTTGTTTTGATGAGCAAAACAGTTTATAATTCCTTACCCCAATCCTGCATGCCCCAAAAGCAGACTTATTGAAAAAGTGCTCCATGCATGGACTAGCGAACTCAGTGAGCTGGTCAGCACTAAATGAGTGATATGACCCAGAGAGAATCAGCAGATTATGATTCAGGACACCAGATGCTCCAGCCGGGCCGCTGACGCCTTGAACAGCCAGCCCATTACCCCTAAACCTTCGTTTACTTATAAAGAGTCAAAGGATGCTATTTCAAAAGGATCACTTTCACATTCACAAATCATGACTGCTGTGCAAATATTGAATGGACATATATCATTGATTCAATGAAAAATGTGAAAAACAGATCTCTCTAAAACATCAAAAATAGTGAAATGAATTTCTGATAGATGCAAAACTAGGCACACCATGTAATCTTTGTAATGAGGCTTGGATCATTTCGTTTTGCAGAGTAGAAATCAATTGTATTGCCACCTGACAAAATTAGTTTGCATTTCTGCTAGTTTCCCACAATTTATAGAGTTATAGCCTAGTCAAAGACAATCAACGGCACAGCCCCTGTGGAATGAGCTAACCCTGAAGGATCTGCTAGACAATTTCCAGAATTCTGTTAAAACGACAATCTATAATCTGCTGCCCATTTTCTTTGAAAACTTTTCCCACAAAGCTTGCCCTAGAGGTCATAAACACCGTCTCCTAGAATTACGCTTGATCACAAAAATGCTGGTCTCATGGGCTTTGGCCTGCTGATTTCCATGGGTGTTGCAAGAATGCTAATTAACCATGTATTTGCTTTGTAAATTGAGAACCATGCCATTCTGAGTTAATACCAAGGCCACAGAATTAAATTCTGTATGGACGTTTTCATAAGAAGATGGAATTCTATCTTCTAAAGCCTCTATCATTTGCTATCCTCAAGCTAGGAAACCCGTTCCAAGAAATTGTCCACCAGATGTCACAGCACCTGCAAACTCGGGTGAATTCCGCCTTTCAAGGGCTGTCAAACTTCCCAGGGTTCTTCGACTTCCAGGAAGTGACCTTCCTCACCATCTGTAAGGCCTGGACCCTAAGCCAAGTTAACCCGAAAAGATAACCTTTCTTTTCTTTAACATTGGTTGTCATTCCTGATTAAACAGGAATTCTTTCCTTTCTTTTTTCTTTTTTTTAATGTTTATTTATTTATTTTGAGAGAGAGAGAGAGAGAGAGAGAGCAAGCAGGGGAGGGGCAGAGAGAGAGGGAGAGAGAGAGAACCCCAAGCAGGCTCCATGCTGACAGTGCAGAGCTCGATGTGGGGTTTGATCTTATTCCTGAACCGTGAGATCATGACCTGAGCTGGAATCAAGAGTCAGATGCTTAGATAACCAGGATTTCTCTGGGCCTTTGGGAAATTTCCAAGATAGTTTTAGGTGTAAAAGATATCTGGAAATTTTTCTTCTATTTTTTTCCAAAAATAGAGCTACCCAGTCTCCCCTAAACAAGAATTCTTTTTAAACATGACAATCCTTCAATGGCCTTGATTACACTGTTCAATTATATTCTGCTTGAAAGGTGGCTAGATTTATATTAAACCTAGGTAATTAACTATTTTGCCATGAGAAGTAATGGGACTTGATAAGAGTTTGTGGATTTGGGGGGGATCCGTGAGAATCAGATAGCATTTAAAGATGTTTCACTTCCCTTTACAAAAGGAGAGTCTACTTAACTAAATGTTCTTAGGAATGATTCATAAAGAAAGACAAAGTGCTTCTTAACATAGCCCTAAAAAATAGAGCATTAATAAAACATCAAGAAAATTTCAAGCAACTAATCATAACAAAATTTTTGTCCTGGTTCCTTTGTTCTCTTGTTCTACTGGATTATAAGTTCCCAGCCTGCTTTTGGAAGCCATCTGCTTCCAGACTAGGAAGAACCAGGAGATTCTGTCTCAAACTGGTGGTATAGCTTGATAGTATCCACAATATCTTCTCAGACACCTGTACCCATGTCTCTACTTAGAAGCATCAATAGTTCAAAGTATCTGCTATTATAGTCCTTTCCATGAGGATCTAAGACTAAAGGCAAAACTGTTGGCCTTTACCTTATGAGAAGGCCTTTGCTCCAGCATTGGAACCAAAGAAAAATTATCTGCAGATGACAAAGATTTAATGATTGTGATTAATTTATTGCTGTCATCAATAATATCAGAATGCAGCAGGATAAACCCCTTATTAGAGTACAATGCGTAATTATTTCATAAGGTTTTGATCAATGTGCCCCCTGAGAGTAAAACTGACCCCCAGAGTCTTATCGTAAGACATAGACTTTCTGAAATATTTATATTAATAACCCTGCACCTCAACAAACGTAAGCGAAGGCTAAACATCTCTTCTAATTTCATGACTTTCCCCCTGTAGCTCTGGCAATAGTGTTGAACTAATTTAAGACATACATAACACATTAAACAAACTTAATTATTTTGTATTTCTCTTTTTATATGGTAAAAAGTAAATGTCTGTGATTGCTGTGGGCCTTTGGGAAATTTCCAATATAGTTTTAGATATAAAAGATATCCAGAAATTTTTTTTCTATTTTTTTCTAAATATAGGATCCAGTCTTGGTAAGGCAAAGTCAAAAGAGTTGTCAGAGGAGAGCTAGGATACTTGATTTTAGTTGAATCACAGGTGCCTGAGAATCAACTGCACAGTGACCTATTTAATCAAAGTGACAACAAAGTATTTTGAAATACACATAAAAGGTAATACACTCATAAAGAACCTTAGCTCTTTCCCAAGTAACAGAGTTTTCTTCTTTGGATTTTTCTTTTAAGCAATCAAGGACATGATAAAGTCAACATAAAGCACAGAAAGTTGTCCTGGTTGGCCCAGGTTCTCTGCTATGTGGACAGGTTTTACAAAAAGTACACTTTTTAATCTTGTAAATAATGGCATTAATCAGCAAAGCAGTGAAATAAACCCAACAAAAATGAGCAAACTTCGCTAAAATTTTAATGTATTTTAAGCCTTCTTTTCAGATTCAGCTGTTATAAATCAAGGCAAATAAAATTTATTTTCCAGGTCTTGTCTTTTATGAAGCTCTTTTGCATTCTAGAACAAATGGACTCTTATATTAGAACAAAATTATTCTTTTTCCTTATAAAACAAAGCTGCGTATTCATTTGAATTTCTCTGTCATTATTGTTTGTAGTGTGGTCTCAACCATGTTATTTTTTTCTTTTTCTTTTTCTTTTTAAATTTTTTATTTTAGAAAGTGAGAGAGCATGTAAGTAGGGGAGAGGGGCAGAGGGAGAGAGAGACAGAGAGAGGGAGACAGACACAGAGACAGAGAGAGAATCTCAAGAAGGCATTATACTAGGCACTGAGCCCAATGCAGGGCTCCATCCTGACCCTGGGATTATGAACTGAGCCTAAATCAAGGGTCAGATGCTTAACTGACTGACACCCTTAACTGAGGGTCACCCAGGTGTCCCTCAACCATGTATATTAATTATAACATGGACCAACATGAAAATTTCCTATTTCACAGAGAAAACTAGAAGCTCTGTGATTGAGAACTGTCTGTCATTTTGCAATGTTTAAGCAGAATAACATAACTTATGGGGCACCTGAAATTAATATTTCAGGATTCCATATTACACAGAAAATACTGAGGTATCCAAGAATTATCTGTTAGTTAATTCAATTTAATATTAGTTTCAGTCTTTAAATTATCTGAAGACCTTGTAAATTATGTTTGAACTGACACACTACAGAACATAATTACTATTGATACAAAAAGTTTGTTAGAATAATGATTCGATTTAGTTGAGCACAAATTACTTTTTGTAATCTTTAACAATGTGTAGGCGTATTGTCAACTTATTTGATCATGAAACCTTCATAATTTTAGGAAGATCAGACTGACTATTCTCATGAATGAGAAAAAAATCAACCAAGTAAAATAACATGTATGCTTACATATACTTAGTGCTGACAAATCAGATAAAAAGCACAGACATTGACAAAATCATAGATTTATTTTTGAAAACCATAATGATTAAACCAGTCCTACTCAACAAAGCATTATCTTAATTATGTAAACTTGGGTTCTTCAACTATTTCTGATCCAGCAGAATAATTATTTTAGCTATAACTCTCTTGAATGATTAGAAATTTAATTTCATTACTTTGGGAGATTATTCAGAAATATTTTATTTATATAAGTATATATTTATCTCAATAAATGATTAGAAGAGAGTTGGGGCGCCTAGGTGGCTCTGTTGGTTAAGCCTCTGACTTCAGCTCAGGTCAGATCTCACGTCCGTGGGTTCGAGCCCCGCATCAGGCTCTGTGCTGACAGGTAGCTCAGAGCCTGGAGCCTGCTTCCAGTTCTGTGTCTCCTTCTCTCTCTGCCCCTCCCCCTCTCATGCTCTGTCTCTCTCTGTATCAAAAATAAATAAAACATTTTAAAAAATAAGAAAAAAAAGAGAGCTATTTTACTTTAAGACACATAACAACCCAGTTTGTTGATATCCTCTGGAGATGGGGGTGAGGGGAATCCTACTAACACCAGAGGAAAAAGCCTTTCTCAATTATGTACACAGATACATTGACATGAAGATACAAAGAGAACGTATAGCTGCAGTTCTACTGCATCAGCCTCAGCTCTAAAGTAAATACAGACGCACAAAAACTCTGTGACCTTGGCCTCAAAAAGTTGTTCTCCCTCCCAGAAGTTTTTCATTGATCAGAGCTTAGAATAGACAAACATAAAGAGTGAAAATACCAAATTCCCTGTTGTCTGTCACCCAACAGAGAATAGATTACTGGACTCCACCTGTAGGAATCAGAAAATCATGGATAGTAGAACCAAATTGCCAATCGTTGCTGTCTCCAGTGGAGAGTAAATTAGCACCCACATGAGCCATCTGTGTGAACCAGAAACAAAAACAAAACACACAACCAGGGGGAAAGAATAAAATAAAACAAACAAACAAAAAGGAATAAAATTTAAAAATGTGAAAATTTAGGTCACTTTGAACTCAGATGGGAAATGATGATAAAACCCGCACAGGCTTGAACGGTCCATGATGTATAGCTCTCCAGCGCCAGTGTGTCAAGTAAATCTTCATATCTAAATGACACCTCCAAACTAGTAAAGGATAATCCAAATGGTAAAATCATGACCTGCACACAAATATAAACAGGCGTGAAAGATTTTGTTTTCCTCATCAATTAATGAGGAAACTCTGATAGTTAAGCACCTATGCCTAGAATGTTCAGCTAGATTGGTGAACCATAAAACTGCATAGCTTGGTCTCATTGTAGCTGTTGGGAATGAAGATATCACCACGGACAGTGGTGACTCCATTCCCTTAGCCTAATGATGAAACCTCATATCTATCACATGCTCTTTGCAAATTCAAAATCAAATAAAAACGTTCATTGTATAAAATATAATTTTTATACCAGTCAAAATACACTCAAAGTTTAAGTGACTAAATAAGTTGGATGGTCAAGCTGAATAGTCATCACCGGTGTTCTATAGTAATGCATCACTCTACTGGGAGGCGGAAGTTGTGGACTCAGTGCCCAGCACCAACACTGACCAACTATGCACAGCCTACTCTAGGGGGTCAGTATTTCATTCATAAAATGAAGAGTCAGGATGGATGACCTCTGAAGGCCTTTCTGGCTTCAAGGTCAATGGCAATATGGTCAACAAAATGTCATCAGACAACTGTATTATATTTGCCTGTGTGCTTGTACAAGTAATACATTTCTGGCCCCCTCGACAGACATACCAAACAGACTTTGGATCCAGGAACCTACACTTTAAATAAACTCCACATTATTTTTATACAAACTGAAGTTTGAAAATCTTTAGTGTAGGGATTTTTTTCCTAGAAAAAAACAGTTATGACTAAAAAAAGAGTTATTGAATTGTTCTGGTAAATGATACACTACTCAGTGCCTTCAAACCACAGGTCATCCACATTGAAACTTGTCTAAAATAATGTTGAAAAGAAATTAGGTTGTCATTGTTTTAAAAGTGGTGATTTTCTAGGGTATATGGCTTATTATATCTAGCATAAGATTTGGACTATATGCTTAGCCTCACTAAAGGACAGTTATGAATAAATGTGTACTTCCCTTTACTCATCTGCATTGCCTTTTGCTTCCTTCCCTCTCATATATTGTTTGAAGAAAATCAATAAAAACAAATGCTGTTTCTTTGAAAAGACCAATAAATGTGATAGGCCCCTCACCATCTTAACCAACACAAAAAAAGGGAAGACACATTGTCTATATCAGAAATGAAAGAGGGGTCATCACTACTGATCCCATGGACATTAAAAGGCTAGTAAAATAATACTATGAATAATTACATGCCCACAAATTCTGTAACTTAGAAGAAATGGAGCGATTCCTTGAAAAACATGACCTACCAAGACTTATATGAGAAGTAGTTCAGATAAGCCTATATTTTTTTTAAAGTTAAAGTAATAATTCATAACCTTCCAAAACAGAAAGCACCAGACTTTGATAGGTTCAGTGGCGAATTACACCAAGAACTTAAGGAAGAAATAATACTAATTCTCTAAAAAGTCTACAGGAAGAGAAAAGTAGAGGAAATACTTCCTAACTCATGCTATGAGGCCAGCATTACCATAATAGCAAAGCCAGACAAAGACATCACACGACAAAAATACTGTAGATCAGTATCTCTCATAAACGCAGACTTAAAAATCCTCAACAAAATAATAACAAATAAAATCTAAAATCATATAAAAAGAATTTTACTCCAACCAAGTGGAAAACATTTCAGGTGTGCAAGGCTATTGCAAAATTAAATAAGTCAATCATTGTATCAGTACCTGGGTGGCTCAGTCGGTTGAGCATTCGATCTTGATTTTGCTTAGGTCAGATCCCAGGGTGGTGGGATCAAGTCCTATGTCAGGCTCCAGGCTGAGTGTGGAGTCTGCTTGAGGTTCTCTCTCTCTCTCTCTCTCTCTCTCTCTCTCTCTCTCTCTCTCTCTCTCTCTCTCTCTCCCTCCCTCCCTCCCTCCCTCCCAGCATCCCCCCACTCTGTCCTTCTCCCCCACTTTCTTTCCCTCTCTCTGAAAAATTTAAATTAAAAATTTTATAAATTGATCATTGTAATCTACCACATCAACAGGTTAAAAAAGAAAAATCATGTCAGTTAAAACAGAAAAAGCATTTGACAAAATTTAACATCCAGTCATGATAAAAAAAAAAAAAACCAACTCTCAGCTCACAGAAAAGAGAAACTTCATCAACTTTAAAACATTTCCAAAACAAAATGGCAACAAAAACCAGTAGCTAACATCACACTAACAGTGAGAGCCTGGATGCTTTTCCCTTACTATCAGGGCAAAGGTATCTTTCACATCATTCCTATTCAATACCATGCTAGAAATCCTAACTAGTGCAATAAGACAAGAAAAAGAAAAAGTTATATTTATTGGAAAGAAAGAAATAAAACTGCCTCTATCCACAGATGATATGATCCTCTATGTTGAAAATTCCAAAGAACTGACAAAATAACTTCTATTACTAGTAAGAAAATATAACAGGGTCATAAGATTAAAGGTTAATACACAAAAGGCAATTGCTTTCTTTTAATTTTTTTAATGTTTATTTATTTTTGAGAGAGAGCACAAACAAGGGAGGGGTAGAGAGAGGGAGACACAGAATCGGAAGCAGGCTCCAGGCTCTGAGCTGTCAGCACAGAGCCCGACACGGGACTTGCACTCACGAACCATGAGATCATGACCTGAGCCGAAGTTGGATGCTTAACCAACTGAACCATTCGGGTGTCCCAGCAATTTTCTCCTTTTAAATGGTTTCTCTTTGTAGAAAAATGTTAATCTAAATAAATAGGCATTGTCACTCTGAGAAGCTTGTAGCCAAATTGAGGAGAAAATATACCTTTCCCTAGCAAATTAATAACCCTTTAAAAGGAGTAGTGCAACATATGCTCCTTCTTTTTATATTCCTCATTTTAGATTTTTTTTTTTTGGAGTTGGATGAGATGAAAGATGTTAGCTAACAGTCAGATATCAAAGGGAAGATGGCCTAACTAAAAGTGATGGTCTTGATACTTACACTTTAGTGTCAAGGAAAAAAAACAACAACTTTAGAGTTTGATGACAGAAAATAGGGATTTATCCTTCCTTTATACAGAAGGAAGACTTAAATCTCTATGCCAGTTTAAAATTTCAGGATAGAGAAAAGAGTTAATACCTTTGCAAAATAATTTTGATAATTTTCTTCTTTCTTAGGTATTCATTTCAAAGAACTATTTGCTATATTCTCTAAACTCCTTCTGCCTTTGAAATATTTTGTATAGACTTTTATTGCCTTTTGTCTGTTACTCAGTGGACTGTGATCCTCTGTGGCTGCTCCCTAACGGTGTGTGTGTGTGTGTGTGTGTGTGTGTGATCAAACACAGGGGCTGCAAGGGTCACAGTAGTAATTACTACCCTGTTACTGAACAGCCAGGAATTGCTGCAATAAAACTAGGCATAAATGCTCAGACCACACCTTATTCTGGCTCCAGACAGTTTATGTTCACAAAACCCACTTTACCTAGCTTTTCCTGGAGCTCCACTGAACAGCCTTCCAAAACCCTGACATCTGACATTTCCAAATCGTGGGAATTCTGTCCTGTGGAGAGATGTAGCAGTGGAGCCTGGATGACTTTAAGTGATGCTCCTTTGGGCTGACTCAGGTACATTCACATGAGCTTGCCCCGTCTGCCATCATTTCCCTGAATGCTCAGAGCCCTTGACTAGTGAAAAGTATACAGCAGAGCGCCACATCCTACTCTTGCACTATGAGAATGTGGAGACCTTGTCTCCAGTCCCACTTTAGTATCAATAAAAGAGTAATTTATCCAAACTCCTTCCTCCCTCACAGAGCAGGCTGAACCTGCCAAGAGTGGGCCGGTCTTCAGCCTATCCAACACTCTACTCTGCTCACTGTTCTCCCACCACCTACACAGCTCCCCAGACAAAACCCCGGGGCGCCTGGGTGGCTCAGTTGGTTAAGCGTCCAACTTCGGCTCAGGTCATGATCTCACAGTTCGTGGGTTCGAGTCCTGCGTTGGGCTCTGTGCTGACCACTAGCTCAGAGCCTGGAGCCTGTCTTCAGTTCCTGCGACTCCTTCTCTCTCTGACCCTCCCCTGCTCATGCTGTCTCTCTCTCTCTCAAAAATAACTAAAAACATTTAAAAAAAAAAGAACCCTAAGAAACAAAACACCTATTCAAAGGAATTTCTGCATATTAAGACCCAAAACAGGATATTGTATCTTTTATATCTTTCAGAAGAGTCAAAAGACCCCAATCTTGGATTATTAAAATTACTAAAACCTGGTTTATATCACCAGATTCACAGGTGGCAAAGAAATACTAGATTTCACAGCATTTCAAAGTAAAATGTATTGCTGGTGATACATCATTTCCCAACCAGAACAAAGACACCATTTGTGTGACTCTGTGGGTGAGCATCTGAGAACATCACAACACTGATCTGGTAAGTTGTCCTGAAAACTTTCATTTTCCCAATTGGGTTTCTGTGTGAAAGGTTTGCAAAGATCTGAATTTTCCCCTTTCATTCCTCATTTTTAAAAGGTAGCACAAAAGCTGCTCACCAATGTAGGCTTGACACCTACTTGTTGGAATCCGGAAAAGAGAGGGTGACAAACTTCACACCACTTGGGGAGAGGATCTCTTTCAAAAAAAACACCCTTCTGGTAATGGAGAACAATTTGCAATTTGTGAGAGTTCCTTGTCCCTAACCTTACTGTGGAAATATTTCCTCAGGGATGAGAGCTTTGTCTGAATTGGAAACAGAAAGAATTCTCTCCGGGAAATTCCTATCCAAAAGAAAGGGGGAAAAATGTCCTATTGCCTTGTCTCAGTGGAATACTCTTGTACAAATGCACACCAAGGTGACAAAAGATAACATTCCGGGAAGGTTTTTTATACATAACTAAATCATAGAAAGGATATATGAACATGTAAAAACAGAAGGTAGTCACTGACATGGAAGTCTGAATTCACTTTGCTCTCCCTAAATAACGCCTGTATCAAAACCTTGCTTAAGCTTAGCCTTTGAAGAGTGTGTTTTGTGGGATTTAAAAATGAACTGAAGAACTAGAATCAGAAAGTCACAAAGAAGTAGTGGGAGAAATATTATGGATGAGGGAAAACAGCAATGCCAGCATGCATGCTATGACTCCATGAATCCCAACGAAAACCTAGAAGAGGAAACAAACAATCAGAAGTTATTGTCTAGAAATGGACCAGATGTGCTGCAGCATCTGAAAACCTGCTCTCTGCCAGGGGGCAGAGCGGGAAGAGAAGCGAAGGCAAGAATCAGAACAAAGGTAAGCACGGGGAAGAGCCAAGCACCGTGAACCCCAGCAATTAGAGCCTGGCTTGCCACAGTGCTGATGCATGAGACTCCACAAGGAAAAAGGAGGAGGAAATAAACATAAAACAAACCATTTCCAAATGAATTGCCGTGCGCTCCTAACCCATCTAGAGGAGCATTGCAAAGCTAATAAAACAATATGGAAAATAAAAGTGCATGTTTGTAGAAGTTCAAAAAGCAAAATAATGCAGGAATCTAATTACTTTACAATTTAGGGAGGATGAAAGAGAAGGCACGAAAGATTGAAGAGAAAATTGAAATGACCTCCTGGCCTTTATCCTCCCTAGATTTCCTTTAGGGACGCTATTCAAAAATAAATTAAAAGGTTATGTGTTTAACCAGTCAGACAGGAAGGATAACAAGGGGCCTTGGGAACAGATGGATGATAGAAAATCTACAGGAGGCAAAGTTAAGTTTTGGAAAATTAAATGAAAAATTCATCATATTTTTTCCCTAACTCCAGAAGGATTATAAATCACTTACGTACCTGGAATCTTGACAAAAGTGTATCAGTGTGGCAGGCCCTTCTGCGTCCCTTACAGGACTTACTTCTCATGTTTGTCACATCATTTTTCTTTGCTTTTTAGGGAAAATACTTAGTTCTACTGAAGCTTTGAAAATCACCTTTGAAAGTACCCTTCTGATTTAAGTGCGCTGGTTAGGGCTGGGGTTTTTTTCAGATTAAAATAATTTCTGGCTGGCAGTTTTGAGCTGTTTCCAACATCTTACTAAAATACTGTAAAGGCCACCTCTGAAGATGAAATGTGCACTCCCAGAACACTACAACTCACAATCAGCTCATGCCTTGAGTCTAGGAACAATTTCTGTTTAGAAAAAGGCAAATCTGAGAAGAATTAACATTGTCCACTAACACGTATGTCCCCTACACATATGAACATGTATCCAAACATCGTCAACCTCCAAGAAGATGGGAAAACACCAGATCATGCACACCCACTCTGTCCTAACTCAGAGAAACATTGTACATGATAAACAATTTCTCTGTATGTATCAAACAAGAGCACGTGGCACAGGATCCAGTAATCCCAGTTTTAGGAACCATGCCTGGAGAAGATGCTCAGCATCACTCATCATCAGGGAAATACAAATCAAAACCATACTGAGCCACCTCACACCTGTCAGAGTGACTAAAATTAACAACTCAGGAAACAACAGATGCTGACCAGGATGTGGAGAAACAGGAACCCTCTTGCACTATTGGTGGGAATGCAAACTGGTGCAGCCTCTCTGGAAAACAGTGTGAAGATTCCTCAGAAAATTAAAAATAGAACTACCCTGTGACCCAGCAATAGTACAGGTAGGTATTTATCCAAAGGATACAGGCATGCTGATGCTTAGGGGCACATGAACCCCAATGTTTATAGCAGCACTTTCAACAATAGCCAAATTATGGAAAGAGCCCAAATTCCAAATGTGGAATCTGAAAAATGTAACAGAAGACCATGGGGGAAGGGAGGAGAAAAAATAGTTTCAAACAGAAGGAGGCAAACCATAAGACTCTTAAATACAGAGAACAAACTGAGGGTGGATGGGGCACAGGAGGGGAGGAGAAAATGGGTGATGGACGTTGAGGAGGGCACTCGTTGGGATAAGCACTGGGTGTTGTATGTAAGCAGTGAATCATGGGAATCTACTCTTGAAGCCAAGAGCACACTGTACACACTGTATGTTAGGTAACTTGACAATGAATTATATTTAAGAAAAAAGAAGAAGAAAAGAAAAGAAACCAGGCCTGGAGAAGGAGCCGGAGATTTTGCATAGATTTGCTTACAGAACCTCTTCAAAATAAAAAAAAAAAGAAGCAGCTGTCAAGTGCCTAAAGAGTCAGCAACAAGAAAAATGATAAGTAAATCACAATACAGCCACGAGGTTACCTATACAAGCCATGCTTTGGAAAACATAAGCCATGCTTAAAAAAAAAAAAACAAAATATAATATCAAGTGACTAAAAAGTAGAATATGAAATTTATGAATAGTATGAACCCAAATCCAAATATGTTAAAATAACACACATACACACACACATACATACACACACACACACACACACACACACACACACACACACACACCTAGAAAAAACCTGGTAGCCAATAAATGAGTTACTAGTGGTTGCCTCTGGGTGGCAGAAATACAACTTTGATTCTACTCTACATGGCATCAAAATTTCTCTCCAATAGCTTTTATGATAATAATAATAGTATTTAATTATGTAATAAATTACAAATGAAATCCCTATCACCAGGCTTTGAACAACACCAAGCTTGGACTGACATTATCACATATTTCCGAATTGACAGACACAAGTTCATTCCTCTTTTCTGAATCTCAGACAAGAATATATGACGTCCTGGATTGGGAGAGATTAAATGGAATAATGCAATTAAAATAACATATGTTAAGTGCCAAATACAACTCTAGCATGAAGTAGGTATGAATAAATGCCAGCCAAATTTACATCCTTACAATGGAAGCAGTCAGTGGTCAGTAGCCCATTCCAGACGAGTATTTCTGTTGCTACTTCTCCCCCAACACGGGAATATCACACCCACACTGCTGATCCGTAGTGCCCGCTCCATTTGGAAGGTGCTTCCAGATGCAGGAAACAACCCTCCCTTTGATGGATGCCAGGGATGGGAAATATTGGAGAGACGCTCATGGCAGTAGCAGAAACAAGACACACAGAGATGAAAATAATGGAAGACCTAATACAAGAATAAATGATCCAGCACACGATTCAATAGCAAATTATCACATCAGTGCCTCTGTAATAAATTCAGAGCATATCATTAAAACTGTGGCTTCATGTCCCACAAGGACACAGACTAGGTTACCCCAAGACAAAAGCATCAATGTGTCAAATGCACAGATAGGTGGTCTAAGGCAATGAGAAATGTTTTCATTTTGTCTTATTAATATTTTATCTGAATGCATTTCTTGCTGTCTGTGTTCTGCGGTCACACTGGGCTGAGCTATTCATAGCTAGAATGCTACTTGGCCTTTCAGTTTTATTCTTCATTTTTTCCCAAATAAAACAGTTAAGGCTTATACAGGAATGCAGCACAAAAGACAAAGACCTGTGTCGTGTATTTTTGGAGTAAATCATTATCAACCATCCAGGAAAGCACCATAATGGAATATTTATTTTGTAATAGTTTATTTTCAAATTGGTTTCCATATAACACCCAGTGCTTCTCCCCACAAGTGCCCCCCACCATGACCATCACCCCCTCCCTTCCCTCCCCCTCCCCCTTCAGTCCATGGTTCATTATCAGTAGTCAATAGTCTCTCGTGATTTGTGACCCTCACTCTCCCCAGCTCTCTTTCCCCCTTCCTCTCGCTATGGTCCTCTGTTAGGTTTCTCCTGTTAGACCTATGAGTGCAAACATATGGTATCTGTACCTCTCTGCCTGACTTATTTCGCTTAGCATGACACCCTTGAGGTCCGTCCACTTTGCTACAAATGGCCATATTTCATTCTTCCTCATTGCCATATAGTACTCCATTATATATATATATACACCACATCTTCTTGATCCATTCATCAGATAATGGACATTTAGGCTCTTTCCATGATTTGGCTATTGTAAGAAAGTTCCACTATGAACATTGGGATACATGTGCTCCTATGCATCAGCACTTCTGTATCCTTTGGGTAAATCCATAGCAGTGCTATTGCTGGGTCATAGGGGAGTTCTATCGATAGTTTTTTGAGGAGCCTCCACACTGTTTTCCAGAGCGGCTGCACCAGTTTACATTCCCACCAACAGTATAGGAGGGTGCCTGTCTCTCCACATCCTTGCCAACATCTATAGTCTCTTGATTTGTTCATTTTAGCCACTCTGACTGGCGTGAGGTGGTATCTCAGTGTGGTTTTGATTTGTGTTTCCCTGATGATGAGTGGCACTGAGCATCATTTCATGTGCCTGTTGGCCATCTGGATGTCCTCTTTGGAGAAGTGTCTATTCAGGTCTTCTGCCCATTTCTTCTTGGATTATTCATATTTCATGTATGGAGTTTAGTGAATTCCTTGTAGATCGTGGATACTAGCCCTTTATCTGATATGCCATTTGTCACTATCTTTTCCCATTCTGTCAGTTGCCTGTTAGCTTTTTTGATTGTTTCCTTTGCCTTGCAGAAGCTTTTAATCTTGAGGAGGTCCCAGTAGTTCATTTTTGTTCTTGATTCCCTTGCCTCTGGGGATGTGTTGAGGAGGATATTGCTGCGATTGAGGTCTAGGAGGCAATATTTAAATGTTGTCAGTGGAAACCTTCAACAAACTTAGATAATCTTGACTATATAGGAGTTTAGTATTTTTAATCAAAAAGATGTTAATAAAGGTTTACAAATGCTTCCTTTAAATTCAGAATCGGCTTCTAGGTGATGCCAAAACACGTAGGAAAGAATAGTCTAGAATATTTTTGAAAATTTGAAGCTGGCTGAGGATCAAGATGAAAGCCAACCTCAGGTCCTCCTCGCTGGGGATTCCCTCATGGGAAACAAAACAGAGATGTCGAAAGAAGGTAGGAGGCAACCCATGATGTGGGATTTTTCTGTTTCAGGCAGATCTGCTTGGGGCGGGTCTAAATCCTCCACAGGATCTCAGGGTCCACCTGAGTCAGATGGGTCTCATTACTATGACCAAGGATCAGTATCCATCCTTCAGCCTGTGGAGTCCCTATAACATAGCCGGCAGCTAAATACAAAACCGGGGTGTCATTCCTCAGGTGGGCTAGGCCTTGTACACTGTGGTTGATGCCTTCATCTGGGAGAATCTGGGCTGCCCTTCTGTCTGTGCAAACATTGACCTGGGAGGGTAGACTCAGATCCATGATCCTTGCCGTCTGTTCCCGGAGTAAGGAGACAGCCAGAGAGGCAGTGCCAGCAAGGAGCTCCCACAACCCTCCCCTGGTCTCCTCCCACCTGCTGGCTGCCCCTCCTTAGTGTCTTTGACTGAAATCCACCTTTTTGACACTCAGGTTGGTGTTCTAAAGCCCAGCCCACGTCTCTCTCCTGAACCTGCACCCACTCCCACCCCACCAGTCTAAAGACCTCCTACAAAGGAAGTGGTGGGGTAGGATGCCTCAGTCTGCCTCTCCAGCTCCAGCCATTCCCCTGCTTCCTTGACTATATCCCACTGCCTACCCAGCAAATACATGGAAGCTTCTGGAAGGCATCCCTAACTTTTTATACTCAGAGCTATTTTCTCCTCCAAACTTGCTGCTTTCGCTGGACTTCCTATCTTGGCAGGTGGCACCACCATCCATCCACACAGTGGCGCGCAGAGCTCAAGCCTTAATTTCCTTTACCTCACAGTTCACGTGTCACTCAGATCCTGCCAGTTCTGTCCCCAAAACATCTCCGGCCCTGCTTTCTCCAACCAGCTCTCCTCCTTCCTTCCTCTGAGCCCACACGACATCACACAGAGCTCCAAGCCTTGAATCTAGACCCAGCTTTGAATCTTGGCTTTATCATATAATAGCCGAGGTAAATATCCGTACCTCAGTTTCCCCAGCTGCTACTTGAAGAAAAGACTATTTCCCACCTTCTAGATTACTGAAGTGCTTTGACAAGGCCATCCAGCACTCAGCACACTGTCAGAGTGACTAAAATTAACAACTCAGGAAACAATAGATGCTGGCCAGGATGTGAAGAAACAGGAACCATCTTGCTGTCTCCAGGGGTCTTGGTCTTCAGCAGACTTCTAGTTGGTTCTTTCTGTTTTCTCCTGCCCTTCACTGTCCACCCACTGTGTGACAGCTGGGGTAAACCAACATGCACCAGATCACATGGTTCCCTGCTTAAAACCCTGTGCTAGCTTCCACTTCTTATTAGAATCAAGTCCATACCCCTTGCTGGGGCCCATGAGCCTGGTCTTTCCACACTGTCTCCGACCATCTGACTGTGTCTGTGGTGGCACCTGCCTGGCTCAAGATGCTCCCAGCACGGTGTCCACACTTCCTGTGTTTCCCACACATGCCAGCTGCATCCGTCCCTTTCTGTGTCTGAATGTTCCACCTGCTGTCTGCCTGGGGCTGGGTTCTTCCCATGCCCAGAACTCTGCGTAGATGTCCTTTGCTTAAAGGGGCATGCCTGGACTCTCCTATCCTGTCCCCAGCCCCCGCACTGTCTCTACATCTCTGCTGTGGGCTGTTGGGCTCAATCCCTCTCCCCTTCGTCCAGCCTCCTGACTTTGAATCTCATGCCACCAATTGTATGACCTACTGGCAGGAGGCTGCCCACTCCTCCTCTCATTCCCAACAGTTTTCTGCCTAAGTCAGTGTCACTCACCCAAGACCACTCACCCCTGTTTCATTCTGAGCAGTTTTAATATTTGCAGACAGTGCATCCAGCCCAGGGTCTCCAGCTCAGTTCCCTGAGCCTTCCCTCCCACCAGCTCAGCCACCACCTGCCCTCCCTCCATCCCTCCTCAACTTCCTTCTCTCCCCTCCGTGCTCAGCTCCTCGGCCTTGTGCAGTCACTGCCATTTTTCTCTGCCTGTACCCTCGACTCTCTTGCCCTCATGTTTTGTCACACTTGCTTGGCAACACCCCTATGCTGAAATCCAGCCTTCTGCCGACTGAATGTATCTGGGTGAAAACCACAGCATGTTGCCTGACCCCACCTGAAATTCATGATAGACAAACTCCAGTGGACCGCAGTGACACCAAGCAAGCTACATATCTACCCTGGTTTGCTCTCTTTCCCATTTCTCCTCGATGACTGTTTCCCCAGCTCTTCCTCTCTCCTCAGATACCCACAACCTTTTCTCCCCTTTTCAGCAAGTGGTCTGGCTTCCTGCTTGGCTGGAAAATTGCCCCCACTGCACCCCTCTTCCATCAAGAAGCCGTGTTAATACATTCTGTCTCCCATCTACTCACCGTCGGTTGGTGGTTCTCAGACTGTGGTCCTAGACCGGCAGTATCAGGGTCCCCTGGGAACTTGGAAGAAAGGCACATTCACTGGTCACATCACAGGCCTAAAAAGTCTGGGGTGGATCCCAGAACTCTGTGTTTTAACAAGTCTTTGGGTGAATTCGGATGCACTTGCAAATGTGACAACTACCGCCAGAGATAAATCCACATTTCCATCAAAGGCCAGAGTTCTTGTGTGCTACAGCCCCTGACATATTTGAGGGCGTTGCTCCAGTAGGGATAAAGACCAACCTACACCCCTCTGGAGCTCTGCTCCTGCAAGGCCACCTTCCTCTCTTATGTCATCAACCTCACCCTTTCTATGAATTCATTTCCATCAGCGTTGAAACCTGCTGTTAGTCATCTCATCTTACCAAAGAAAGAAAAAATCAATTGACCTCCAGGCAGGAATTGATGCTTGCGGTCTTGAAGCAGAATCACTTCTCTGAAAAACCTCAGTTTCTGCTCTTAAGGCCTTCAACTGATCCAACAAGGCCCACCCACCATATCAAGGGTAACTTCCTTTACTTAAGGTTAATCGATTTGACCACATCTACATCTAATCTTATCTACCAAATGCTTGCTTGCTTGCTTGGGTTTTTTTAGGTAGGCTTCACGCCCAGAACAGAGCCCAATGAGGGGCTTGAACTCACAACCTTGAGATCAAGACTTGAGTTGATTTCAAGAGTCACTTAACTGACTGAGCCACCCAGGCACCCCTACAATATACCTTCTCAACAATACTGTGTGAGTGTCCAATGAAACAATTGGATCCTGTCGCCAAGGTGACATGTAAAACTAACCATCATACCATCCATGTGCCATGACCCCCAAATTTATATTTTGCACTTAACTCTGGGGTCACTTTTCTGACCCCAGAACTGTGAATCCACCTGCCTGCTCTGTATCTCCATTTGGATATCCAACACAAGGATCTCTTCACGGTTGAATCTTACTGTCAGATTCCCTCTCATTTGGTACAACTCCATCCTTCCAGCCCCGTTCTTAGAGCCTGGGCATCTCTCTTTCAGGCCCCACGATCCAGTCCTGTTGGCTCACCCTTCCCTATGCCCCCCTCTCCTTCCACCTGTGCCCCCAGCCCCATTACCTGTCCCCTGCTTGCTGCAAGAGCTTCTCAATCGGGGGCTTCTACCCTCACTCCCAATATGAACTCCTCCTCACGTGCAAGCCAAGCTAGCCACCCCTTTGCTCTGGACCACACAGCAACTCCGTGTTGTATCAAGAATAAGAGCCAAAGGCCTCAGCATGCCCCCCCTTCCAGGAGCTGCCCCCTTTTTCCTCACTGGCCCCACCAGCCTCTCCCCTCCCTGTGAGCCCCTCTGACCACACTGAGCTCATGTGTTCCTTAAAGACCCCAGGGCCCAGACCTCCAAGCACACCCTCAACCCGGATGTTCTTCCCCAGATACCCACGTGCTGACCTCTGGCCTCCTTCACGTCTTTACCTCAAACTCTCTTCTCACCCCGAGCACAGCACTTCACCCCTGCATGCCCCCCAGTGTCCTCACCCTGCTCTAGCTTCTCCTGGGGTCACAGCCTCTCAGCATGGTGTGTACCCGTTACAGCCACTGTCCAGCTTTTCCCCAGAGACTGTAGACAGATGTATCTGCTCTTTGCACAGATGTCTCCCCCGTGTGCAGAAGGACACGGGCACATGTGGGCTGACTGAGTCGTTGGTGAATGTATCTTCTCAGTGCACTTAGCGGGGACCTCCTTGAGACCGAGTCCCTGTCCCTGTCATCCAGGCACCTCCAACAGGCCTGGACTGCGGGCAGGGGCCAGTCTCTCTGCAGGGGCGTCTGGATCGTATCTCAGTCTGTCCGTGTTACTGTTAGAAAACACTGCAGCCTGTGTGGCTTAATATTTTTTTAATGTTTTTTTTTTCTTTTGAGAGAGAGAGACAGTGTGAGCAGGGAAGGGTCAGAGAGGGGGGAAGATAGAATCTGAAGCAGGCTCCAGGCTCTAAGCTAGCTGTCAGCACAGAGCCTGACATGGGACTCGAACCCACAAACCGTGAGATCATGACCTGAGCCGAAGCCAAACGCTCAACAGACTGAGCCCCCAGGTGCCCCCAGTGTGGCTTATAAACCATGCACAGTTCTGGAGTCTGGGTGCCGAGACCCAGGCACCTGCACGGTCTCGTGACGGCCCTCTTCTGAGTTGCAAACCCCCCACTGTGTCCTCACATGGCCGGAGAGGTGAAGAATCTTTCTAGAGCCTTTTATAAGGGCACCAAACCTATTCAGGAGGCTCCACCCTCCTGACCCAAGCACCTCCCAGAAGCCCACTTCCTAACACCATCGTTCGGGGTTAGGATTTCAACACAGGAGTCCTGGGGGGATCGCAAGCGTTCAGACCATGGCAGACCCTCCCTGTCCACTGAGGGTCATCAGAGAGGACGGGGGGCCAGGGGCCACCACTTACACTATCCCATCACGCTCTTCCCCCAGTGCACGGCAGGCTGGGGTTTCCTGGTTTCCTGAGGATTTTGAAATGAGCACCATTTTTAACAACACAGGAACCAGTTTACAGAGGGCCTGCCCTGCCCTTCCCCCTTCGCCACTGAACGTCCACATGAACTTGACTTTTCCCAGGCGGGCAGCCCACATCCCGGAGGGAAGGGGAGAAGGTCCTACCCGCATAGTAGCGCCCCGTCTTTGCTGAGACTGACCTGCACACTGGCCTCAGAGCGGATAGGAGAAGCCGCTCTGAGCCAAGCCAGGCCCCCCTTTAGAACTTTGGATCTAGAGGCACCTGGGTGGCTCAGTCGGTTGAGCATCCCACTTTGGCTCAGGTCATGATCTCACAGTTCGTGGGTTCAAGCCCGGTGTCGGGCTCTGTGCTGACCGCTCGGAGCCTGGATCCTGCTTCCGATTCTGTGTGTCCTTCTCTCCCCGCCCCTCCCCTGCTCATGCTCTGACTCTCTTTCTCTCTCTCAGAAATAAATAAATGTAAAAAAAGAAAGAGAAAGAACTCTGGATCTATCCACTGCTCCCTCACGTAACCGGGACCTTAGCTTTCTGTCACCAGGATGCACATTCACCAGAGACTAAAAGTTCAGTGTAACAATTCATGTCCACCTCATCCATGACTTCACACACACTGAAAAGCAACTGGGGCTTTTGCTCTGCTTTTGAATGTTGGAACTCAGTGTTGCATCATCAAGGAAGAAGATCCCTACTTATAAAAACACGTCCTTTTGGGGAACGAGGGAGAGATTCATATCTGGGAACCGATGGGGCAAAAGGGCTAGCATTTCACAAGCTGTAGTAAAAGCCAGGACGGGCTCTCCGAATGAGGGCGGCTGGAGAGGCAGGAACTCCCCCGCAAGGAGGTCCAGGCCCTGCGGCTTTGAGCTGACAGACCGCAGGCTGCTCTCTCTCTTCCCTGCTGGCCGCGCGGGCGGCCTGTCCTGTCCTGGGCAAGATCGCTGCAGCCCCGCTTCCTTCTCCTTCTCTGTAACCTACTGGCTTCTGAGCACTTCATTAACTTTTAAATCCAGCCATTTAAACGCCCGCTTTAGCCTAGCTCCCCTCCACCTAAAGGAAGCATTAAGACATTGTGTCGCTCCTCATTTGCTTAAATCATGTCACACAGGCACCCAGAGAGGCCGTCTCAATGAGGCGACTTTACCTCCCTGGCTATTAAGGAAGGAAATCACATCAACTGGCCACCCGGGCTCTTGAAGCCGGACCTGCTCCTAAGAGCATCTGGTCAACCTCACCGAGGCCGCAGGACACGCCGGCCAGACGCGTTCCTTCCAGAGCCAGATGGCCATCTGTGTCCATCTGAGCTCGGCTGGGGGCGCCGGGTTCTACTTGCTCACCATTGGTCCCGACCCCACCAGGAAGTTCTCCCTCTTGTCTGACCTGAAGTCCTCAGGCCTATACCCTCTCCTTCACACAAAGGCACTTGAAATTACTAAATAAGTTTTTGACTTGATTTCCTCTAGGGTAAAAGTATTTTGTACCCTTTTAATGATATAAGATGATTCCATTTTTTTCTTTTTGGTTATTTCTACCACTTTAAAGTGAAGACCAAAACTATAGGTTATCAGATCAAAAAGTCCAGAATATTGTTAAAGGTACACATAGCCGAGCGGTTGTGAAGCCGGACCCTGCAGCTGGGCTGCCTGC
Source organism: Suricata suricatta (assembly GCF_006229205.1). Classification (NCBI taxonomy): domain Eukaryota; kingdom Metazoa; phylum Chordata; class Mammalia; order Carnivora; family Herpestidae; genus Suricata; species Suricata suricatta. The sequence continues at coordinate 140,765,002 of NC_043705.1, read as the reverse complement.
ATTCACACGCCCAGCTCTGTCTCCTATTAGCTCTGTGACCTCGGGCCAGTGGCTTAGCCTCTCTGTGCTTTAGTTTTAGATCTGTAAAACAAGGCTGACAGCAGCATGTAAGGCATTAGCATATCATGAGGTTAAATAAGTTAATAAACGTCAGACTGCAGGTAGTGCTTACCATTTTTGTGCCATAGAAAAGTCCACTATGAACATTAGATCTTAATTTTCTATGAATAAATATAATTTTGAGTCTGAGCATCTATCCACACAGGCTAGCAGAAACCTCACTTGCTCTGGTCATCAGGGGTCGCTCTGGGGAAGAGAGAGCCCTTGACCCTGAGTTGTCAGTGGGTCCAGGTCTGTCCACACAGACTCCTGCTCAGCCCAAGGCCTCTGGCAGGTCCAGAGCTTCTAGGCTGGCCTGGGCCTCATTGCTCTGGCCAAGTTTCCCAAGAAGCCAGTGCCAGGACACATGTGTGATGCCATGGCCCATGTGATGTCCCCAGGGCCTGGCACGAGACCTGGAGAGAGCCCAGCACTCAACGCAGGCAAAGGAAAAATGAGGACACAGCCCATGGGCGCAGCGTAGGTCCGAGCCATGGGTTTAAGCATCCGTGAGAAGGCCCTGATTCCAGATCTCCAGCCTGCCCTCAAGAAGCCGACGGGAGCAACAAGGTCAGGTTTACTTGATAAGGTCAGTTTACAGGACACAAAATGCCACCCTACTCAGTGCAGCTGTAAAACTCAGTCTCGGATTCTGTAGCTGAGGTTTCCATGACATGGAAAGATGTTCACAATACTTCATTAAATAAAAGAGTCAGGTTATGAAACAGCACCAAGAACCGTGTCTGTATTCGGTTCCCCAGAATGCTGTAACACGGTGTTTAGACGGTGCGTCAGGTGCTGTGATGCAGAACAACGGAGGTTTATTCTTTACAGGTCTGGAGGCCAGAAGTCCAAAATCAAGGTGTCAGCAGGGCCAAGGCCACGCTCCTTCAGAAGGCGCTGGGGAGGGTCCTTCCTGCCCCTTCCTGCCCCTTCTAGCTCCTGATGGCATCAGCGTCCCCCTGCTGTCCTAGCATCACGTCAGTCTTCATGTTTGTGTGGAGCTTCTCTGTGAGCACCTGTCTTCATATGGGGACACGTCACAATTACACCTGCAATGACCTCATCTCCAAATAAGGTCACAGGCGGGGGTACTGGAGGGTAGGTCTTCCATGTATCTTTTGGGGGAGACATAATTCAGCCCATGACAGCCTCTTGTGTTGGATTAAAGAGCTTACATCTTGGGGCATCTGGGTGGCTACGTCAGTTAAACATACGACTTTGGCTCAGGTCATGACCTTTCTATTTGTGAGTTCCAGCCCCGAGTAGGGCTCTGTGCTGACAGGTTGGAGTCTGGAGCCTGCTTTCGATTCTGTGTCTCCCTCTCTCTCTGCCCATTCTCTCTCTCTCTCTCTCTCTCTCTCTCTCTCTCTCCAAAATAAATAAGCATTAAAAAAAAGAGTTAAAAAAAAAGAGCCTACATCTTTTTCAACAAAAAGAAATGACTACATCTCTTTCTGAAAAAAGCACACACACACACACACACACACACACACACACACACACCCCTTTACCCGAATGAGAGCATATCCCGCACACCCCTGTCACCCTCCCCAGCACCCCCTGCTGAGTTCCGCCCTCCAGTGCCCCCTCAACCGATGAGCTATGCTAACCCCCGGAAGTGGGTATCTTTCCATCTGCCTCTACTTATGTGTTCGTGCGCACATCTTCACCGGCATTTACTCGGTATGTGACCATGCATCTCCAGGGGATGGCTTTGTCACTGTTTTAAAAAAGAGAATATTTTATGTGACTTTTCTGAATCTTGCTTTTCTCACACAGTAACATCTGGCAGAAGTTATCCTACCTAATAAGCTACCTAATAAGCCTCCACATCACTATTTTTAATGGTTATATAATATATTCTGCAGTGTGGGCATTGGCTGAAAATTAACAGTGAGGATCTTAAGATCCTTGGGGACAGGAGCTCTTGTCCATCATCTTTGTTTGTATGAGGCTGGCACACAGCCTGACTTCCGAGGCAGATGTGTCACACATGAATATCTAATTTCTTTTTGTCACCATTTGTTTATTTATTTTTTGAGAAAGAGAGGAAGCTTGAGTGGGGGAGGGGCAGAGGAAGGGGGAGAGAGAGAGAGAGAGAGAGAAAGAGAAAGAATCTTAAGCAGGCTCCCTGCTCAGTGCAGAGCCAGACAGGGGCTCGATTCCATGACCTTGAAATCATGACCTGAGCCAAAATCAAGGGTCAGATGCCCAACCCACTGAGCCACCCAGGTGTCCCAAATGTCTAATTTCCAAGGACACAAGAGAAACAACTCACACGTGATAAGGCAGTAAGTCATCAGGACAGGGTAAGGGAGGCAGAAACCTGGGATTTCAGGCACTGAACTGAAGAAGGGCAGCAGTGGCCTATGAAATTATACTGGGACTCTGCCATTTCTAGGAGGATATTTCCTAGAAAGATTATTGAGAGCCTTTGACAAAAGCCCCATCTGAAAATTATATTGCAGTATATGTTTTCTTTAATTGCCCATCAATTTGTGTGTGACCATGACAGAGGCTGTAAACCTCAGTGCACAGAGTGGTCACAGAGCATCACCATCAGGAAGGGATGTGAATTTAGAAGGTAATTAACTAGTGCCTAGAATTGACCTGCCATGCCCTTCTCAGAGAGCAGACGGTAATGTGGCTCTGAGCTGAGCTGAGCACTCTAACCATCTGGGAAGTGTTAAGAGGGCTGATGCCTGCGTCTCAACCAGTTAGTACTGGATCCCCCTTAGCATCAAGCATCTCTAACGCTCTTCGTGTGACTCTACCATGCAGCAGAGGCTGAGACCCACATCCTTAGAAGATTCCACTGGAAGGGATTAAATTGCTAAAACTCAGAAGGGTTGTCTGTGCAATAAAGTGAAATTACAAATGAGAAGCAACTTCCTTTGTGTGGCAACCTTCTATGTTCCTAACCCTGCTGTTCCATCTTCTCTCTGATTCCTCCCTGTACTTTCCTGCTGCAGAACTGGACTGTCCCCCCTATGAACCACACCACTTTTCTCCTCTGCTCTGCTCACGCTTCCCCTCTTTCAGGAAATTCTACCTAAAAGATCCCTGCCTATTCTTGGCAATTCATCCTACACGGTCCATCCCAGTGAAGCTTTCCTACAGTACCCTAAGGTGTGGACCCCCGAGACTGCATTTCATGGTCTGTTTCAGTGCCTGTGTCTCCCCCGGACCTCAGCAAACACCATAAAAGCAGAGACTGCCCCATTCACTTTGGGTTCCCAGCGCCTAGGCCAGTAGCCAGAAACCACAGACAGTGCATGAATGGGAGAGGAAGTCAGGAAGCAGGAGAGCATTAGGAAGCAGGTATCAGTTACTTGTTTATTATAATACTGAGAAATGTAAAGTGTTGGCAGGCATACACAACAAAGAGCAAATTTGCTTTGTTGACGATAGCACCCAAAAGCTTAAAAGAGAACACTCTGGGGGAAAGGGGCAGTGGGGAATTAGTTGCTTCTTATATGGTGTTTATAAATCTGTTTCCATTTTTCCTCTTTGTCTTTATTGTAGAAGCCAAGTAACCTAAAAGAATCCTAGTAGCCACATTAATTCTCTCAAGCCTGATGGAAATAGAAGATACTTAGGTTCTACAAGTGGTCCTAACCGAAGAAACTCCGTCCCTGTGGGAGATTCCAGGGCCCTGTACACGCTGCTGCCAATGTTTGCTGCCTGCCCTAATCAGTTTCTTGCAAGCTCAGTAGCCAAATGGCAGCGGCACTTCAGAAATACCAGAACCTGGTAATTTATTCCTTGACTGTCTTCCCAGACAATTAGGGACCTAGCATCTCCTGTGTGCTAGGCAACCCTGGAGCTACTCTTTCCAGCAACTTCCTCAAGAGACGCTGTCAGAACTCCTTACAAACAATCCAGTCTGAAAGAGGCCCTTGGAGACTGTCTGCACTTGAGCAAATGGTGCTGGTGCCAAAGCAGGAGCAGCCTTCCCCCACCGTGTGCAGCACAGGCTGTTAAAGAGGGAGTTCGCATCCTGGGTTTCCTGCAACCGCGTGGCACTCTGCATTAGACTTTGCACAATGACAGCAATTTGACCCAGAGTGCCTGGATGGCAGATGCTTTATGTACACTGTCAAGTTTAATGTGGGACAGTGCAGGCAAGTCTGCCTTGCTGGGCATGTGGCAGGCCTGCTGAGGGCTGTCGACAGCCACACCGGGTGAGGAGGGGGCAGAATCGTGGGGTGATCAGCATTCAGAGGGAGCTAAGAGATCATCTCGTTCAGCTTCTTCACGTTGCAGAGGAACTAAGACCAGAGAGCACAATGGTTTCTTGCTGAAGAATCCTACGGAGAGGTATGTGCCTGCCGTGGCCAAACGTGGGGGCTTGAACTGGAGCCTTCCGCCTGCCTAATCTAAACTGGCTACTTGCACTGGCCAAACACACCTGCCGATTTTCAGAACTTCATTTGACAATCCACCCTGTAGGCTGCTTAAGGATGACTGATTGTATCAACTCGAGCAAGTGAAGTTGAAGCTGGACCAATGGTCCATATCCAGTCACTCCACTCTGCCTCCCTAATATGGCTCGAAGCCACCAAGTAATTCCTGCTGACATCCAGTTATTTTGTTGCTGCTCACCAAGTCTGGCCGACCCTTATCTTTGACCTAAAAATCCTTCAGAGTTAGTTCTTGGAATTTAAAGAGTTTCCAACAGGTATGGGAGAGAAGCACTTCCATTAAGATCTTTGTCTCTTTAAAAAACAAATGGGTGATGGAGGAATAAAGGAGGAGATAGAGGCCAAAAGGAAACATAATTATAGTTGTATTTGTGTTAGGAAAATGTCTTTTGTAGTGGTGGGTTAGTCATTCCACTCATTCAAAGCTGGTAGGGTATTTTTGAGAAGAATACAGAGTGGAAATTGTAGGTAAAAAACAAAAATATTTTGTGTTCTAAAACTAGAATAAATTTTCTTTGTACGTTTTCTTTATTCTTGTTTTAAATTTCTAATGTTTATTTATTTTATTTAATTTTTTAATGTTTATTAATTTTTGAGACGGAGAGAGACAGAGCATGAGCAAGGGAGGAGCAGAGAGAGAGGGAGACACAGAATCCGAAGCAGGCTCCAGGCTCACAAACCCTGGATTATGACCTGAGCTGAAGTTGGATGCTTAACCAGACTGAGCTCCTCAGGCGCCCCTTTGTTAAGTTTTCTTCATCAAATAGATACAAAAAGAAGAAAAAGAAAAATAGAGGTATCATCTCGTTAATTATTGCTTCTCCGACTCATACGTAAGGGCCATGTGTAAACAACATACACATTTACACACATACTTGTGTACCCTAAATCTCAATGTCTTACATCATGATTATCATGATTTCACAATAATTATCTCTGTCCCCTCCTCCTCTACAGAAAATAGAACAAAAACATTGGCAGACACGACCCTTCTGCCCAACTTCCCCCATCGCCTCCATAATGTATCTTCCATCTAAAAAGAGTGGCCATCCATTTATAGTATCACGTTATCTGCAGATACTGAGAGGTTTACTTCCCCCTTACCGATCTGGATGCCCTTTATTTCTTTTCATTGTGTGATTGTGGTAGCTAGGTCTCCCAGTGCTATTTTGAGTAAATTGGTGAGAATGAACATCACTCTTGTGTTCCTGACCATAGGGGAAAATCTCTCATAAAACCCTAAAGACTCCACCCAAAAACTGCTAGAATTGATCATGAATTCAGTAAAGTTGCAGGATACAAGATCAATGTACAGACCTCTCTTGCATTTCTATACACCAATAATGAAGCAGCAGAAAGAGAAGCTAAGGAAACAATCCCATTAACAATTGCACCAAAAATAATAAAATATCTAAGAAGAAGCTTAACCCAAACGGTGAAAGACCTCTACTCTGAAAACTCTAAAACACTGATGAAAGAAAGTGAAGACTTCCCAAAGAAGTGGAAAGATATTCCATGCTTATGGATTGGAAGAACAAATACTGTTAAAATGTCTATACTACTCAAAGCAACCTACACTTTCAATGTAATCCTTGTCAAAAAACCAACAGCATTTTCACAGAACTAGAACAAGCAATCCTAAAATTTATAAGGAAGCAGTAACCGAATAGCAAAAGCAATCTTGAAAAAGAAAAGCAAAGCTGGAGGCTTTTCTCATTTTTCACAATTCCAGACTTCATGTTATATTGCAAAGCTGTAGTGATCAAAACAGTATGGTACTGGCACAAAAATAGACACATAGGTGAAGAGAACAGAATAGAAAACACAGAAATAAGCCAACAATTATATGGTCAATTAATCTTCAACAAAGGAGGCAAGAATATTTAATGGGAAAAAGACTGCCCCTTATTTATTTACTTATTTAGTTATAATTTAAATTCAAGTTAGTTAACATGTAGGGTAGTATTGATTTCAGAAGTAGAATTTAGTGATTCATCACTTACATATAACATTCAGAAAAAGACTGCCTTTTTAACAAATGGTGTTGGGGTTCCTCAGAAAATTATCAACAGAACCCCCCTATGACCCAGCAATAGCACTGCTGGGGATTTACCTAAGGAATACAGAAGTGCTGATGCATAGGAGCACATGTACCCCAATGTTCATAGCAGCATTTTCAACAATAGCCAAATCATGAAAGAGCCTAAGTGTTCATCAACTGACGAATGGATCAAAAAGATGTGGTTTATATATACAATGGAGCACTACTTGGCAATGAGAAAGAATGAAATCTTGCCATTCATAGCAATGTGGATGGAACTCGAGGGTGTCATGCTAAGTGAAATAAGTGGGGCAGAGAAAGACAGATACCATATGTTTGCACTCATAGGTCTAACAGGAGAAACTTAACAGAGGACCATGGGGAGGGGAAGGGGAAAGAGTTAGGGACAAGGAGGGAAGCAAATCAAGAGAGACTTTTGAATACTGAAAACAAACTGAGGGCTGAAAAGGGAGGGGGAAAGGGGAAGGTGGTGATGGTCATGGAGGAGGGCACTCGTGGGGAAGAGCACTGGGTGTTATATGGAAACCAACCTGACAATAAAGTATAATAAAAAAAGGTGTCGGAAAAACTGGATGGCAACATGCAAAAAGAATGAAGCTGGACCACTTTCTCACACCATATACAAAAATATTTTCAAAACAGATTAAGACCTAAGTGTGACACCTGAAATCATAAAAATTCTTGAAAACAACACAGGCAGTAATTTCTTTGACATCAGCAAGAGCAACGTCTTTCTAGGTATGTTTCCTAAAGCAAGGGAAACAAAATAAACTATTGGGACTACATCAAAATAAAAATCTTCTGCATAGTGAAGAAAACAATCAAAACTAAAAGGCAACTTATAGAAAGGGACAAGATATTTGAAAATGACATATCTAAGGTTAGTATTCAAAATCTATTAAAAAAACTTACAACACCCAACATTCAAAAAGCAAATAATTCAATTAAAAATGGGCAGAAGATATGAACAGACATTTCTCCAAAGAAGAAATAGAGATGGCCAACAGATACATGAAAAAATGTTCAACATCACTCATAATCAGAGAAATGCAAGTCAAAACTGCAATGAGATATCACTTCACACCTGTCAGAATGACTAAACTCAACAACGTAAGAAACAACAAGTGTTGGTGAGGATGTGGAGAAAAAGGAACCCTCTCGTACTGTTGATGGGAATGAAAACTGGTACAGCCACTGTGGAAAACGGTATGGAGGTCCCTCCCAAAATTAAACATAGAACCAACCTATGGTCCAATGATCCAATAATTGCACTATTGAGTATTCACCCTCCAAAATACAAAAACACTAACTCAAAGGATGCATGCACCCCTATGTCTATTGCAGCATTACTTACAATAGCCAAATTACAGAAGCAGCCCAAGTGTCCATCAATAGACGAATGGATAAAAAGATGCAGGATGTGTATACAATGGAATATTATTCAGCCATAAAATGAATAAAATCTTTCCATTTTCAATAACATGGATGAAGCTAGAGTGTATTATCCTAAACAAAATAAGTCAGAGAAAAGCAAATACCCTATTATTTTACTCACATGTATAACGTAAGAAACAAAACAAATAAGCAAAAGGGAAAAAATGAGAGAGAAAGAGACAAACCAAGAAAGAGACTCTTAACTTTAGAGAACAAACTGATGGTTACCAGAAGGGAAAAGTCCAGAGGATGGGTGAACTCGGTGACGGAGATAAAAGAGCACACTTATCGCAAGGAGCACTGAGTAATGCAGAGAATTGCTGAATCACACATAAACTGCTATTACATTGTATGTTCACTAACTGGAGTTTAAACAAAAACTTTTTAAAAATTTAATATAAATAAATAATAACATTATAACTTAAAAAAATGAAGAGTTGCCATCCAAATTAAAAAAGAAAGAAAGAAAGAAAGAAAAAGCATCCACCTGAGAGGCCGGAGAGCTTGCTCACAGGCAATTGATACGAGGTAATAACTTCAAAGTAAGATCTTCCGCTTCAGGAAGAGTTTGACTTTTGCCTTTTAAAAAATGGCACAATTTATTCCTTATTTATAGGATACACCTACACATAGTCCTTTTCTTCATTAAATAGCCTCGAAATGAACACATCCTTTGACAGACTTTAAATCAAAACGCTGGGAAATGGCACGAGTGATGAGCGTTTGAACCGGAAGGGACGCCCGTCCCAACACGCACGTGCAAACACAACACGGTGCTTCCGCTGAAGCCAGTGGAAAGTGGGTCATGATTCCAAGACAACACTGATTATAAGACATGCTTTTAATGACTTTGAGTAGATAATGAAAGAAAATGCTTATTGACTCATGATGTGGTTTCATCTTAGCTTGGGCAAACCATGCAGTATTTAATACATAGTAGCAGAATATTTACTATTGAAGCTTGAAAAGATGTGAGCTCTTTGTGTGCAATCTTTCATTTATGCATGTGAGAG
>NC_043705.1:140721134-140755867 GCF_006229205.1 Suricata suricatta | reverse complement strand
TTTTTCCCTTATTATTTTCTTTACTTTTTTTTCTCTCTTCTTTTTTTGTTGGTGGTGGTGGTTATGTTTAAATGAAATTGCTTTTACAGCACCAAAGACTTAATCATCCATTTCCTACATAAAAGGTAGCTACTTTTTTGCATGGACCTCAAGTATAGTGTAGTATAGAGGTGAAATTTAAGGAAAGGTATTAAGCAGGCTGTGTTGTAGCTTATGGGCAAGTAATAAATTGTATCATGTATCTTGAATGTATCATAGATAAGCTGCTATATAATGATCACCACTTCAGATAGCTGTGGAATTAGGTGATTAACTAGTTGTTACTTAACCTTCTAATTTCTGTATATGTCTAATTACATGAAATAGAAGTTGGGGTTTTGATTTTTTTACTTTGCTTTTCTGTTTGGAGCGTCATTGTAACTACTGTATTGTAAATGATGGAAAATAAATGCATATGTTAAAAAAATAAAGTTAAAAAAAACACGCTTTTCCCGTTCAAACAACTAAGAGAAGTAATTTGTAAATGAAGCTGCAGCAGGACGCCTTAATGACGGCCTGTGTATTAGAGGCATGTGTTGCTCACACCAGTCTCTCCTTCCTCTGAGCACCTTTATTCCCTTCCTTGGGGATCTGGCCATTTCTCCTGCCTTTGCTTGCACCGGTTGCCCCGCACTGGCAATCCTTCTGCATATCATACATCTCAGTACTAACTCCTTTTCACCGACACCTTTCCTTGGATCCTTCTATGGGTCAGCTGTCAGTGAGTTGTGCCCTGGCGACCATCACCCCTTTCGTTGCTGGGCTTAAAATAACAAAGCTGTAGTTTTCGCTCCTGTTAAGTGTGTTTTGCAGATTGGCTGAGGCTCTGCTCCACAGGCCCTCATTCCAGGGTCCAGGCTGAGGGAAGGGACTCTATCAAAGGCAAGCCGTCCTCAGGGCAGAGGGAAAGAGAAAACAGCAGACAGGTAGGTGGTCGCTACACCTGCTACAATCTGTTATTAAGTCTCTGCTGATCACTTTACAAGAAATTAGAGAATATAGTCATTCTACCAAAGAACAGTATTTGCTCTACCAACAACACATTTACACGCTGCTGCTCTGTTTTCATGCCTTTTTATTTAACAACTTTTCCTTTACGTGAAAAACTACATATAATTTTTGGAGATATTTTAAGTGTCAGTAAACTCAATCCTGTAGCTACCAACACACTCATGACGTATCGAAGCACCATCCATGGGACAGCCAGCACTACGTCTAGGACTACGTCTCCCCACATACAGGTGTGGGAACTGTGCCTGCTGTCTCCTGGCCAACAGCAAGCCGACATCATCATTGTTCGGAAGATGCATTTCAATTGCACGTTTGTCGCAATGTGAAAAAAAATGTATATGACAGTCAATGAAATACAGTTTGTGTGTGTATGTGCATATAAAATGAGACTGACTGATCAGTTCTTCAATGTTCTACCTCTTTGCGCCTCAAAGTGTGGCCTGTGGTTCACCACTATTGATGCCCCTTGGGAGCTGGTTAGCAATGCAAAATTGCCTACCCCAACCCAGACCCACTGACTCAGAACATTAACAAGATCTGCAGGGGATTCCCATGCCCACTGAAGCATGAAAAGTTGTGTTCTAAATGACATTGGTGTCATAGCAGGTGAAGGCATCATGGCAGAGTGAACACACACACACACACACACACACACACACACGTGCATGCACACGGATCAGGGCGACAATGGGCTGACTCCTCACTCCTTCCTGCATCCTGGAGCTCCAGCATAGAGGGCAAGAGAAAAGGGTTATCTCATTCAGCAAGGGTGACAAGGACAGATTGGATATCTTAAGCCTGGCCACTGTGAAAATCACCTGGAGAAGCTTTTTAAAAATACTGAAGCCGGGGCCTCACTCTCCGAGATGCATTTAGTTTGGGGCACTTGACTGATGTATATATGGCCTGGGTGGAGCTTTCTGTCCAGGGGCCTGGGGGCGCAGTGGGGAACGGAAGGCAAGTCTGTTTGTGAGCTGGCAGTGGAACTGTCACGCTCTCTTGTGAGCTCCTGAGTCTTCACCTTCACTGGGGGCCACTGTGTAATTAGGACCCAAATTAGGGACAGCAAAGAGAAAGACGTGTTGCATAGGGTTTAGAGCTGAGAGGAGCTAGGATTGGACTAAGTAGCATAATGAGGACTCGGCATTCGATTTGATGGCAAGTTCATATATAAACAGCCCATGCACATGTAATATGAGGAAACCACACTAACTTCAAGTCCACTAACCAAACCTAGATCATCTCTTCTTTAATCCTAAATAAAACAGCTAAACGCCTCAAGCCTTGGTGCTCTGTTCTGTTAAATGGGCTTACACATAATAACTGTCCCCTGCCGGCCTCCCTTCACATTTCATGGGATTCTGAGGTTTACAGATATGCTAAAATGAATCCTACTGAGGTGCTATGCAGAAACAAGGTGTGTTCTTTGCACACATTTTTAGAATGGTTTTTAGTTTATTTTATCTCTCTAAAGAGCTACAGATTAATTATAATTTGAAAGAGATTGTCTTTTATCTTCTATCATTTGAAGTTAGGTAAACAAGCCAAAATCAGGAGTTTCAACCTGGATTCCTTGAAGCACTGGGCTTTGCTAAATTTGGGTGCCACAAAATATTTTTCAAGCACACCTGGGGATGGGGGGTTGGCGATTTTTTATTTCCACACTTGAAACAACTTATGAAAGAATATCTAATCTGAATTTAGTTTGTCTTCTCCAACTTCCAAATTGCATCTCCATCCAATGGTGGCATACATGATTCTTTGTAGGCAAAGCCTAAAATGACAGCAGAAAATAAGCAGTAAAAATATTCCCACCAATGGGCAGAATATTTGGAATGATATTTGTTTTGGTATTATCATCATTTTTCTCTGAGGTCATTTAAGGGTTTTTATAACTATATGAATATATAATTGATGATATTTGTGTTTGTACAGGTAGTTAAAGCAGTATAATTTAAGAAAGCTTCATATACATGAATGTATCCACACATATGTGTATAGAGATATGTGTATATACACACGAACATTCATATTCACACATAGTGATTTTGAGAAGATGGTGAACCTCTATCATTTTTAACAGCCTCATAAGTTGTCAGGGTCATAGATACAGAATGAGCCCACCTGTTTATCTGGGCACTGATAAACTCTCGAGAGGATGGCCTTATTACTAAAACAAACAGACCTTCTTCACGTATCCTACCTTCGAAAGGTCTAACCATCTTGAGTTGCGCTACAAATGTTGACAACCATCACCCAGTCTTCTGAAGTGAAAAAAAATTGCTTTCACTGAAGCTACTGACAAGATAAAAAAATTCATCGAAAATTTCATCCAAAAGGATAAAAAATTCAAAAGGGAGGATGAATGGTGGCTCCTCCGTATTTCTTCGCTCAGGTGTCAATACTATGTCTCTGGGATGTTCCCGAATGACTAGTCCTCTTGACAACGGAGGCGAAACGTGGCAGCGACCATTAATCTCGTGGGGAAAGTGGTATGTATAGTGAAAAAAGCATCTGCACATGAATCTTGACTTCTACTTTGGGAGATAAAAAAAAATCGGACTCCCTGGGAGTAAGAAGATGAAGGTCCCTGTATGATCTTTCTTCCTCCACCCAGTTCTACTGTTCACCTGTAAACTAACGATATTCTTATTTTTAAAAATAGCCATTTTAACTCCAACCCAGCTGTATGTTGTTGGAAGTTAGAGATGATCCCATAGCTTATAGTGAGATGCTCGAACCCCTTCACTGTGCCGGTGGGGATAGCAGAGCGTGAAAAACTACCTCTGGTCCATCTACAAATACAGCATGATGACAAACAAGAGACTCTCTGCAGAGGACCTCACTCAGCAGACTAAAATCCCAAAAAGAGAAAACAGAAAGTAAAGCTAATCATAAGAATAGAGGCATTTTTTTTCCTTTGTAGGTTTTTTAGGGGGAGTAGTTGGGGGCTAATGGATATGGGATATGTATTGAGCTACAGTTTAGAAATTAGGAGTTACATAAGGTAAGTAAAGATAAAAGGGAATAGAAGATTCATGTTAGGGAATTTTTGTTTTCAAAACAACTCAGTACTCTCTGTGGTGTTAAGGGATAATCAGAAAAAGGTAGTTCTTTCAACTCAAGTAACAAAGAGAAAACTAGGCTTTGATCACTTCAAAGGAAACCAAATACTGCAAATGGGAAAACCTTAAGAACAGATGGAGAAGGAGAATATGAGCTTGCGAAGAGTGTAGAAGTAAAGTGAAACAGCCCTCAAAAGACACAATAAAATAAGCCCAAATACTATATATGCACCTTCGGTGTAGACACTCTGCTCTGGTCCTCAGGCCAGGCTGTCAGCAGCCTGGGGGTGAGGAACTCTTCAGCCTTTGGGTGCAGAATGTGGTCAGACAGACGAGAAACCAGATGCAACCCTGAAGGGGTGCAGGGTCTCATCAATTTAAGTCAGGGAATTAAAAGTTGTGAATGATTAGGTTGCTATTTTTAAAGACTGGGTAGGGAGACAGCATAAAACATCAGGAGGCATGAGAAGGGAGGCATTGAGAAGTCCTATCACCCTGTGAGCACATCATTCTGAATGTGGTGCCCAGATGCTGGGTCTGGGTCCAAACTTTGGGAACGAAACCGGGGTCTTGAGCCACATTCCAGAACTGTGCCATGGATGCAAGCTGGCTCCGTCTGGGCTACTGAGAAAACTTTGTAATCAGGAAAGCGATTCAAAAACTCAGAGATAATGAAGCAACTGTAACCCACAGCATCAATACTTTGGTGTAGAATTTAGGAATAAACTATGCAATCATTGTTTAAAACAAAGTATGTGTCATGTTAAGTCACTAGAAACATACACGGGATTTCAGCACACTGGAGTATGTCACACAGCAGCCCTTGGGTATGATCTGAAGTTCTCAGTTGACTGTAGACTTGTGGTTTTAGGTTGAAAGGAATAAAAAGATTTGATCAACTTGGCAAAGAGTGTTTGATAGTTTAAGGGAACCTGATTTATCTGCCTGTACATTTATAAGAGCTAAGTGCTTAGAAGGAATTTGATTGCTGGCTGTGTAAGTCTGTCCTGACAGGACTAAGAAGCGCTTCGGATGTATTAAATTTTGAGAACAGAGTTTTGAAATGCTTAAGGGAATTTAACCAATTGAGCTTCTGAGTTGGTTGGTTGTTTACGGGAATCTTATTTAACATAAGACTTAATCAAACAAATACTTTAAAAATTGTCTTTCAACTTTAAAAACTGAGCATTGGTTTATACCAAAATTATCCTAAATAGTTCTTTTGAGACAAAATCTTTACCAACTTTTTTTTCGATCTAAACTACTATCCACTCAAATAGACTCCGAGAGGCATCGCATTTTGCTCTAAAAGCCAGGTAGGTTGTTTTCTTGTCTGTCATAGAATGACACAGCCATTTGAAGGGAGAGAGAATGACCCCAGTTTTGCAGCTAATTTTAAAGCCCCTACTACCTTGAAGACTATTGTTTTTAGTGTAATGTCCAGGTTGCAACCATTCAACTTACACTCAGTAATAATATAATGATGATATTTTTAGCAGTTGGGTTTTTTCAAAGTGTATCTACCAGCATATCTAATCAGTGTTGTCTACACAGCAACCAAAAGTGATTTGTACTCTGGATCTTCTCTATGTCCACTTGAAATCTGAAGGCACAGCACTTTACTTCATCATTGTCAAGTGTCCTTGGACTCCACATAGAAGACTACTCCATTTCTAGAATTTTCCCCCTTGAGGCTAGAGAGAAAAATAATGCCTTCAAAGCGAAAAGCCCTTACCACGAGAAGGGCTCAGCATGGTGCGTATATATGCTGGGTGTTTCTCACACACAGCCCCTAATCGTAGAATCATAGCATCAAGACTTCACTACCTTAGTCCTCCAAGAGAAAAGATGTGGCCACGACTGGGAGGCAGGAGCCCTGGAAAGATTGCAGACGGCATCTCCAGGCCTTGGAAGATGCAGCTGTTCCAGGGGATTCATGTACAGCCTGCCTCCCCTGGTTACACTCAGCTGCTGGAGGACTGACCCCAGACACGATGGGAACTCTTTTAAGTCCCTTTCTTCAAATTTCGCCCCCCAGGCTTCCCCTGTGCTCCTCTGGGAACTCTTTCCAGTCTGCCTGAGCCCCCAGACTCTGTTTCAGAGACCTTAACTTGATTCCTGTACCCAGTGGACAATGGATGGGCCTCAAGGTGAATCCTGACCTTGCGTGCCAATGTTAGGGTAAAGGTAAATAGTGTCATCACAGGTGACCGTCCTATTGCACCGCAGGTGCCGTCCTATTGCAAATGATTCCACAGTTGGAAAGTCTGAGGTCAATCACTGCAGGTACTTCTTGGCTCCCCTCCACTGTCCAAATGTCCTCACCTCTGTCCATTGGCTGGGGTCCCTGGGAACTGTCAGGTAGACAAGTCCATCTCAGCAGAGCTGTCGGGGGCTGCCCGGAATATCAGAGTTACTCTGCACCAACCAGTGTCTACTTCACACAGCCAAGGAGTCAACCGTGAGCCATGTCAGGCACATTGACATAGACCTTGAGTGTGTATTCAGATGACAGCTTGAGTGTTCCAGTGCAGGAGGATGACTAAATTTTAACAAGACCCCATAGCAAACACCCAGATACCTGTTGACCTGATGATGATGTGTCTTGATGGCCCTCCACTGGGGACAAAACTTTTCACACAGACCCACTGCTCACACCCACCCAGGTGCTCACCCAGGTGCCCACCCCAGTAGGAATGCAGGGGTCTGTCACCACACTCACCACCCTGGGGAGAACTTCAGCTTCAGGGCAGAGAGGTGACCCCACCAGCCTGGCTCACAGGCGGGACCTGATGCTGCCTCCTGTCTATTGTGAGCAAGATGACCAACTGTGGGTGTTAGCACTGGAAGTCCTGCGTCTCAGGAGGCCTCTCAAATCCTGAAAATCTGGATGGTTGTTTGCCCTACAAATAAAAAGCCCGAAGTTTCCTCTTCCGTGGAAGCATCCCGGGCTCCATCCTAAACCAAGAGAAGGGAGGGGCCTAGAAGTCTTTGAAAACACATCAAAACCTCCGTGTGCAGAAAACTGCCCTTTCTTGCAAAAGATCGAAGTGTCCCTCCACCTGGGGCACATGACACTCATTCCCTGTGCAGTGGCTGACTCCACTCTGGGGTGAGGGGAGCAGTCTGTTTTGATTCAAGCAGTATTTGACTTCAAGTCAGTGTTAAAGGAAAAGTTATTTCCCCTCCAGGCTGTCATGTTTTCATCCCCTTGTTTCCCATGACAATCTCTTCCTAGCCTACACATGTTTCCCTTTACAAGACTCTCCTTTGGGCAGACATTGTATTTTATTTATTTATTTTTTCACAGTGAGGCATTTTTATTCATGGCTGATGCATCCCATTGATTCATGATAATGAAAAGATGGAATCCTGTCTTCTAACAGTGGTTTAAAAGGATCCTCCAGAATTAGCTTTGTGAAGGAATCTTTGATAAATGAAGCCAACCAAATGCAAGTCAGCTGCATTGAAGAGTGCATAATCTATTATTCTACCAAAAATATTGTTGTAGAAAACATTCCCAATTAACTCATCAATGCACATTTTTTATATTTAATTAATAGAATGTGAGAGCAAGAAACAGACCTCTTAATGTATCTAGGACGGTGCTTTTATGTTCCAGAAAAGGGACATAGATTCCAAAGAGATTATATGCACTGTTTAAAGTTACTCACCTTGTTAAACTGTTGGGTTTAGAACCCAATCTCCTGGTGTTCCTTCCGTTGTCACACTCTTTCTGATTTACACCAGGTTAACCAAGAGCAATGTCCCAAAGGATATGAGTTGTTCTCAAAGCTGGCTACACATTTTTTTTCAGAGCTAAAAGTTTTGTTTACTTATATTTGTTTATATTTACTTACTTAAATATAACTTATTGTCAAGTTAGCCAGCATACAGTGTATGCAGTGTGCTCTTGGCTTTGAGAGTAGATACAGGAGTGCTGATTCACAGGGCCGCATGCACTCCAACGTTTATAACAGCATTATCAACAATAGACAAATCATGGAAAGAGTCCAGATGTCCATCAACTGACGAATGGATAAAGATGTGGTTTATATATACAATGGAATACTATTCGGCAGTGAGAAAGAATAAAATCTTGCCATTTGCAGCAACGTGGATGGAACTGGAAGGTACTAGGCTGAGTGAAATAAGACAGTCAGAGAAAGACAGATACCATATGTTTTTACTCATATGTGGAATTTGAGAAACTTAACAGAAGACCATGGGGGAAGGGAAGGGGAAAAAAGTTTCAAATAGAGAGGGAGGCAAACCATAAGAGACTCTCAAATACAGAGAACAAACTGAGGGCTGAATGGGGTGGGGGGGAGAATGGGGGATGGGCATGGAGGAGGGCACTTGTTGGGATGAGCACTGGGTGTTGTATGTAAGCCATGAATCATGGGAATCTATTTCTGACGTTGTATTTTAAAGGACGCTAACTGTTGCTGCAGTCACCAGCTAGGCTAACACAGTTCCATTTATAGGTGCCTTATCTAGATGCTTTCAGCACCCGCCCCCGGGGGCCCCCTCCAGGCCAGTACAGGAGTGGGCCCCACACCTGTCCCCTGAACTGTGCTTCCAGCCAGCCCCTGGCCCAGGGACATTTGGCAATGTCTGCAGACATTGTTGTCACAACTAGGAGGTTTGTTACCGGGACCCAGTGGGTAGGGGTCAGGAATGCCACTAACACCCCCTGCGATGCACGTGATGGGCCCCCAGAGCAAAGAATCCAGTGTCAGTCATGCCATGGGGAGCGAAGGGATTCTCAGGTGGGTCCTTTAGCACTTATGGGACTTTGAAGACAACATGGCCCAAAGCTTGCACATTTATCACATTTTCTGATGAAGATGCTTGCTTCTTCTGAAGCTGAGAACATGACCTTCCTTTTAGAGAGAAACGGATGCTACTTAAAAGCAAAAAAACTCTAGTCTATGGGGGGAAAATGTCTCCCCCCCCCGTATTAGGGAAATATAGCCTCTAACAAAGGCTACTGATAGTGATACTAATGGTGTTGACAATGTTGCTGATGGCTGTGCCGCCCCCTCTCTGCTGTGTTGGGCCCTGAGACTAGAAGAAAACCAAACAGGAAGGAAGGGCGTTATGCCGGGCACGGGTCTTAGCACAATACTGAACTCTCTGGAATGCTTTGCAGACTCACTGTAAAAAAATAAAAATCTGTTGATATGTCCCCACAATGACCCATATGTAAATATTCATAGTAATATAATTCTGAATAGCCAAAACATAAAAACAATCCAAATACCCATCAGCTAGTGAAGAAAACGTGGTCTGTCCCTACAATGGAATACTATTTGGTAATAAAAAGGAAGAAAGCACTGACCTGGGCCACCACAGGCATGAACCTTGAAAACACTGTGTTAAGTGAACAAAGCTGGACAGAAAAGACCACATATTGTAAGATCCAACTAATAGGAAATGTCTTTTTTTTTTTTTTTACAAAAGGCAAATCTCTAAAAATAGATTTGTGGTTGCCTGGAGTTGAAAGAGGGAATGTTATGCCCAGATCACAATATCGTCTCCTAAAACCAGAGACCATCAGGGAGACCGAGTCACACATGCAAAAGCAAAGGGCATTTATTATTATGGGCTTGAGCTCAGGCTCACAGACTTCACCAGCGCAGTAGATCCGAACAAGGGCTGAGCAGGGTTTTTATGGGTTTGGGAAGGGGGAGTTACAGGAAATGGAGACACAGGTACAGTGATCCAATCATTATCGCATAACAGCATTGGCAGCGACTTTAACCATACACATTGTCCAGAGTGTTCTGGAGGGACCCAATCACAATATTTAGAGTATCTTTGAAATTAACCAATCACAGAGTGGACCCAGGACCCTCACGTAGGGTGTAACTAGCCTTAAACAATAAGTGATTGTCTATAGCTTCTATCTCTAGGCCTGCCCTTAGGAATGTTAAGCATTTTAGCTGGCCACTTCTGATTGGGTGTTACTAGGGTGGTCCCTGGTTGAGCAATCTGTGCCCTTTCATTGTCTAATGATTCTGAGAAACGGACACTTAGGCCTCCAAGGTCAGAGGGGAAACTTGAAGCCTGTCATGGAGTCAGTTTGGTTCAGACCTGTGTCCTTTCAGGAACAAGACCAGAGACTTGGTGCAAATGGGCATGAGGGTCTTTGGGGGGCAGTGGGAATGTTCCAAAATCGGATTATGCATAGGCCGGCACATCTAGGGCGCCTATGGCGCTTACACCTTCAACATCAAAGAACAAGGTTGACAAAAGGTTTACTTACTAACCATCGCGAATACATTCTTCCTCTTGTGAGTCAAACAGAATGCCTCCTAGCCTTGTTTATGCCTGAATCGTAGCGTTACTGTTATAAAATGTGTTTGTTATCTGCTTCTCACTGAAAACATCCTGCTATCTTCTTAGTTATAAGATTTACTACCAGTTAAAACAAATGGGTATGCTATCTGCTTTTCCCTGAGAATATCCTGTTATCCTATGATGTGTAAGTTACCTCACTGTAATTAGAGTAGTTCTGCAAAACTGCCTCTGTAAGACCTGTTTCTGCGCCCTTTTCAAAGCATCTTTTCACTGAGAATTATTTGTAAAAATTCCACTTTTTGATGTCATGTTAACACTTAAATCTATAAATAAAGAGACAAAACCTGACAGGTCAGAGATGATGCCCAGCTGGTGACCAAGAAAGAAACCCGGGGCTCTCTCTCAACTCTCTCTTTTGCTAACACCATCACCCCTTCAGGGGACCCTGGACCTGCTGGACCCTGGACTCTGGCAGATTTACATGTAGGAAGTAAAGAAAGGGAAGGTTCTAGAATGAACTCTCCTAAATTCTAGCTTGGATGACTGGTACTTCCTGACTCCTGAGATTTTCTGATCTTCTTCACTCCAGTGACCTTTCTCCTCTCCACCTTGGCCACCTACACAATAGTCATGCCTTGTCATGGCTAGAAATTTCAATCAGGATTTCAGTCATCCATCATTTGACTTCCTCCTCCTCAGCTTCTGGAATATTTTTGCTCAGGACTCTTGATGTACCAAAGCATCCAGTCTTTCCAGGCTACCTCATCCACTGACCCTCTACATTTTCACTCTTCTGTATGTCTGGTTTAGAGTGCCTGATCCACTAATAAAAACCAGCACCTTGATCTCACCCTCCAGTCTTGTCTTCTCTCTCCTTTCATTATCAGTGCCTATGAGGACCTTCATCCTTATACAGGGTCGCTCTGTATTCCTTCCTACAGCTGCATTTGAATCTACAATCATCTCAAAATAAAAGGTTTGATGTTTTTTTAAACCACACACCTTAATCCTGGGTGAGGCTGACTATCTGGCATGCCCACGATTGAACAACTAATTACTAGGTATACAATCAGGCTGATTCATGACCTCAGACCTTCCAAGGAGTCTCCCCCAATCACCATTTTTAATTCCGCTCATCCCCTACTTTTATTACTGACTCACCTATGTGTGAGACATGCGTGGACCATAGGTTGATTATGCCTTGGTCTCTGGAACAGAAAAAGACCACTTTTAGTGTGCATTCTAGAGGACACTAAGCCCCCAACCAATCTTCAAAGGACCTCAATCTGTCTTCTGCTTCCCCATCCAAAGAAATTTCTCTCTCAACAAGCCTTCATCTGCCAAATCCAGAGGAAGTGAGTGAGATGTTACTTGACCTCTCATTAGCATTTGACATGCTCCCATCTCTGAAAACATTCTTCTCTCTTGGCTGCTATGAGTCCAGCCTGGCAGATTATGAAAGTTTTAGCCTGTGTGACTATGGAAACTTAACCATTTTTTCTGCTTGTTTTGTGCTGCATAAAGGGGAGGAAATGCAAATGGTTCCCCTCATTTTGGGGGGAGGTTGGAAGTTGTTCTCCATGGAAGGGCAAACTATCTGCAGCTTCACTTGCTCTGGCTCTGAGCTTAGTGGGTCATGAAGAGTAAGAAAAAAGTATGTTTCCACATGTTAGTGGATATAAGGAGGGTAGTGGGAGAGGAAGCACAAGAACTAGTGGAGAGATAGGGAGGTAATGGGATATGGCTACCAGATGGGACCCATCATGGGGAGGAGCTGATATCTGGGAACCACTGAGAGGGAGGAAGAGCCATAATCAGGAAGCACTGGGAGAGTGAACCCATCCGAAGCCACAAGTGGGAAGCATTGCTTGAGTATCCAGGGCATCAGCAAGAGTTGAGCCTTGACTGACAATCATCCAGGCTTCTTTCTACAGGGCACTTTCCATTACTTGCACATGGATAGGCTCCTTTTGTCTATACCTGCACCAGAGAGTTCCTCTCTGTCCATACCAGCACCTTATGCATTGACTCACCAAGTCATGCCCCAAGATTGCATCTGGTCCCCATTCCATGATTCCATGTATTTAAAAAGCCCCACCCATAAACCCAAAGCATGAAATCTGTCACAAAGTGGGACACAAGTGTCCTCCTCTTAAATGTAAAAAGGAAGAAGGATAAAATATATAAGCTCAAGGGACACAAATTAGGACAGGTGTTACTGACATTCCCCTTCTACTACTTCTGTCATTCCACTGACTTCACTGGATGCTTTTTCTCAGTCTCATTTGCTGGTTCTTCTCCTCTTCATCTGACCCTTAAATGATGAGCCCTTCAAGACCCAGTCCTGTTTACTTCTCTTTTTTTATGTTTTTTATTTATTTTTGAGAGGCAGACAGAGACAGTGCGAGCAGAGGAGTATCAGAGAGAGAGGGAGATACAGAATCTGAAGCAGACTCGAGGCTCTGAGCTAGCTATCAGCAAAGAGCCTGATGCAGGGCTCGACCCCATGAACCATGAGATCATGACCTGAGCTGAAGCCGGATGCTTAACTGATTGAGCCACACAGGCTCCCCTACTTCTTTTTATACCAATCACTTCCATTACCATGTTTTTATATAACATCCGTATTCTGATGATTCCAAAACTGATACATTCAAACGTCACCTTCGAATTCCCAATTGAGACATCTGACTACTTTCTCAATGTCCACACTTGCATATCTCATAGATGATCCCAAACTTCTCATGTCCAAGGTTACAGGGCTCGTACGGCTTTCTCTTGCTTATTTCTCCAGCCAAACATCTAGCCATTCTCCCCTCAGTCTTCCAACACAACAGCCTCTGGGCCCTCTTTCAGTTCACAAACATGACATACTTTTTTTCATCACAGGCCCTTTGCACGTGATACTGCTTCTGCCCAGAATGTTCCCTGCCCCAAATTGCTTGCTCCTATAGTTATTACTTAAACTGTCATCTCTTGGTGGCACTTCCTCTGTCATTCTGTATCTAAAGTAGGACTCTCGTGTTGTTTTCTGTGTATACATTCTCTGTAGTATTGATTACGATGGGCATTTACTTATAGTGTCCTTCACCATCTACTGACTCATAAATTTCACAAAGGCAGTGACTATACTACTATTCCAAACACCCAGAAAACTACCTAATCCATAGATGTACATCAAATATGTGTTAAATGAAATAATAGTGGGGATTATAACTAAGATGGATACACAGGGGGAGAAGAAGTTGGAGAAGAACAAGGAGGTCAGTAAAGGGGTGAATTTCATTTTAGATGTGTTGAGCTTGGGGAACCTAGAGAAGAAATGGATGGATCAATCCAAGAAATGATTAGATATAAAAGTATAAAGATAAGGGAGGTCAGAGATAAAGATATAGGTAGGGAGCCATTATCATGACTAAAACCAGGAACAAGAATGTGATGGCCCAGACAAAGTCAGCAGAGAAAGGAGAACAGGGAGCCAAGAATAGGAAATCACCGAGAGGTTCTTGTCACTCAGTCACCACCAAGTCCTCCTGCCCAAATTCCTCTGTCTTGTCTAGTGTATGGGTCAGGAACTTTAAATTGTAGAAGAAATGCTAGAAGAAATAGCAAGGGAGACCCTCTATGCTTTGTCCCATGCCTTCCTTTGACCCTGCAGCATTCCTGCAGAACTGGACTGAGACTTGGGGATATCTAAATAAACACACCTGTGTTCAATAAGAGATGAGGGTAGAGAGCGATATTAAACCCCTTTCAGAGCACTGAAGCTGCTTGCCAATGTTAATCTCCCATCAAAAATTTGGGAGAACCCCTTAGTTACCAGGCATTATGACAGGTATGAGTGAGAGAATGAGTGGTGACCAAAACAAAAATGATCACAGCCCACAGACAGTTCATGGTTAGTGAGAGTAGACCATGTAGACAAGGGCTGGTTAGTGGAGGCTGGGCTTTCCAGTACATTTCTTTCTCCTCCAGGTTAGCTGGACATATGGCTGCCCTGGCTGCCCAGATGGAAACTTCATTTTTTCAGCCTCTCTTTCTGTTTGGTGTGGACATGGGCTAAATTTTAATAAGATGAGAGCAGAAGTGAGAAATGCCATTATTGGTTGAATTGTGTCACTCCCAAAATTCATATTTTGAAGTCCTCATCAGCTGCATCTCAGAATGTGAATTTATTTGGAGATAGGATCTTCATGGAGGTAAGCAAGTTAAGAT
Source organism: Suricata suricatta (assembly GCF_006229205.1). NCBI lineage: Eukaryota > Metazoa > Chordata > Mammalia > Carnivora > Herpestidae > Suricata > Suricata suricatta. Next base: position 140,741,231 of record NC_043705.1, on the reverse strand, counting down.
GAGGACATTAGGGTAGGCCCTTATCTGATATGACTGGTTTCTCATAAAAGGATGAAATTTGGACACAGATGCATAGAGGGAAAATGAAGAAGAGCTAGAAGAGAAGATATCAATCCATCTACAAGCAAACAAGAGAGGTCTGTAGGAGATCCCTTGCTTATTGTCCTATGAAGGAACCTCCCATGCCAATGTCTTCGTTTTGGACTTCTGGTCTCCAGAACTGAGAAACAACACATTTCTATTGCTTAAACCACCTACTCTGAGGTCATTTGTTAGAGCGGCCCTAGAAAACTTACTATCAGTTCCAGGTCATGATGACCCCAGAAAGTAATGTGGGTGAACTTCCTGGCACACTTCCTTCTCTGCCCAACTGGAGCAGCTATCTTGGATCTGGAAGAGAAAGCTACGTGTCAATTTGGCAGTGCCATACCACTGTTGATTGTACATCCCGGACTGCTCCCCTCTGGACTGCTACAGAAGAGAATCTATCTTCTCTAAGCCACTGTGTTTGGGATCTCTTCTTTACAGCAGCTTAACCTATGTCCTAACTTACACATCTTGCAAACAGACCATGACTAGTTAGAAACAGATGTGCACATTATAGCCAAAGAAAAGCTTAAAAGTGAATTACACTTGACCTCTCATCATCGTTACACATTATACACCATATTTATATGGTTTAAAGTACATCCTATCATATCCCTCTCTACCTCTTAAACTTCCAGGTTAGTTGGTTTCATCAACTCTCACTTGGTTTCCACAGTCAACTGCACTGCCCTCCCCATTTGCAGACCACTCCAAATATATCTTCCAAGATTTTTCCTTCTTATCCCTCAACCACAATGTTCCCTTTATTTCACTCCAATCTGAAGTGAAATAAAGTTCACTTTCAAGTTCAAAATGCTTTCTAAAATACAAGCCTGCCACGGCACTATTTTTTTTTCCTTTTCAACCCAGACACAATTGAATGTGACTCAGCCATGATCATTACAGGTAAGCACTTTCCCAAAACACTTGTCCACCTCTGCTCTTGTGTCTTTGCTTTGGAATAAGATCTCCCTTGAAATTAGAGAAATTCTTCCTGAGGAAGCATTCAGAGGCAGTGGGACTTAGCTAGACATTTTTGGTCTTTCTATAATGTTGACATTAATATTCAGATCCATTGTTAATTAATATCTATATGCTTGGCTTTTCTTAATCTACAGAAGTAAAAGAAAAAAGGCAAAAAAAATACTAGTACAAATGCTAATTAAATTTTTTCTTACTTTAAGGAAACTCCATGGCAAGAATTTTCTCTTATCTAAGCTAGAAAATATGAGTGAAAATTTTGAACATCAAACATGGCTTGCTTCAGGGTTTTTATTATGATCCATTCCATTGTTCCTGACCTCTTTCTCATGCAGATATCCTATGAAAGTTCAAATAGAGGATCCGTTCTACATTCCAGATAAAAATTAAAACTCACTGAAGCACTTATCTACAAATGCAAACTAATCAGTCAGTCCTACATTTTTATTTGCTCTGGAATCAAGAGTAACATGGATATATTTGAATCATTCAACAATGACATAACTTACCTCCCCTATGATCCTTTTTTACTTGTAATATTTTAGTATATTGATGGACTAAGCAGAAGAGAAAATATGGAAAAATCATACTTCTTACTCTGACTTTGGTCAGACAAAGAGCGTGTGACCTTGGGAAAAGAAAATATCCTTTCTCTGACTTTGCTTCCTCATTTGCAAAACAGGGAAAGCAAAGTCCCATAATTTACTAATAAATTATCTCATTACTGAGTGTAAACACTGTTATTGTTTAGCATTTATTTCCGCAATCTGTCAGGACATTTTGAAATTTCTGCATGAAATATACAACTTAATGCACTGTTTCTCCTTCTCCCTTTTACATGGCGTGTCAGAGGAGGAGAGGCAGAATGGTGAACACATGGGCAATGTAAATGAAATGCTATTTAATTTATTTTGAAATGGATAAAAACAAAGGTAATTAAGCTTCCTAAAAGCCTTGCAAATAAACTTCCTTTAAAGAAGGAATGGAAAAGTAGGTTGTGACTGATCCAAGGGGTATATTACATTCCTTGACCCTGGAGACAAAGGGCATATAGGGATACCACCAAAGAATTAATGCCATGTAATCCCAGGACCCCATGAGATGGAAAAGAGGCACCGTAAGTGTGGCTAAGATGCTTGTCAACAACTACAAAAGAGACTCCATGATTGAAGCATTGGGATGACATAACATTTGGCAGAAGACTCTTTTTCTCTCTCCCTCTCTCTCTTTCTTCTCCACCCACACATAATTGAATGTACATACAGCTTACTTTTTGTTTAATGGTAAAAGACCAAGATGTCAGTTTAAAAACCACAATAAGGAGAGAGAAAACATATACAGATGCCTGGGGAAAGATTTCCTTCTGCTGTATATGCATGCTGGCAAGGACAGCAGAGCCTCCACAGCAAGTATTAAAGACACAAGGAGTATTGTTCGTTGCTTCTTGGTGAAAACAAACAACCAAACAAAAGGACCTTAGTAGAACAAGGACAACCAGACCTATGAATACTCAACATCCCACATATATTGGTAGCTTATTGTCAGGTTACATTTGCAAACTAGTTAGTAAACTCCCCAAAATGAACATGTTTTGTGTTTGTCCCCAAAATTGCTCACTCTTCATGAAACTCAAGCTAAAGGAAACCAATATTTATTTCTCAGGACTCTATAATTCTACTTCTTTTGAAATTATACATCTGGGAAGTGATTGCCCTCTTAGGATCATTAATGCTCTTAAATTTATCCATCATGTTTGCTCCAACTAAGCGATGGCCTGGACACACGGAGGAACCTTACTTTAACTTGACTGTGAAATTAACTCATATGTGTCAATGCAGATGAATTGATCAGGGTGTAAATTTCCTCTTAAGAATTATATGTCCTTTTTGGGGGGGAGGGTGGAGAGAGAGAGAACATGTGTGTCGGGGAAGGGCAGAAAGAGAGGGAGAGAGAAAATCCCAAGTAGGCTCCATGCTGCCAGCACCAATGTGGGGCCCAGTCCCATGAACTGCGAGATCATCGGCTGAGCCAAGATCAAGAGTAGGATGCTCAATCGATTGAGCCACCCAGGTGCCCCTGGATTAATATGTCTTTATTGTAAAACAAAATAAGTTTCCATAAAAGGCGAGCATCTTGTAATCTATAATTTATCAGTTGTCACCTATACTCTGTTTTGATTATTTGCTTTCCTCTTTTTCAACATGATAAGTTACAAATATGTTGTCTTATTCAGGCATATTAGTTTTGGAAAGATAGTATACCCTGTCAACCTACCCATAAAATAACGTACTAGGCAGGATAATCAATTACAATACGGTTTTTGCTCATTGTCTTTCAAACAAAAACAGTGAGAATATGAAACATTCTATTGTTAAAATAAGGTTTTAAAAACTGAAATAAGCATGAAACAGTGATCAAGAATGGAGCAGAATTAAAGCACAATATAAACGCCTAGCAATGAAAACAGCCTTGAGTCATGAATGAGCAGAAATGGAAAAATCTATTGCTTTTCTCTGTAGACATTTCTCAAGATAGTATCATACTACCATTCATGAGAGATGCTTATCAGAACTAGTCGGAAATAATTCATCTCAGGGGGAAACATTTCATTATTAGGCAATGAAAAGCATACAACTAGAGCTGTGCTAATCGAACTCTCTTGGTCTGTTAAAAAGTTTTTAGTAAAAGGCATCCACAAGTTTGCATGGGAACCAAGAAACAGCAAAGCAATTCATGATTTTAATAATAATGTAACTGATAGTTTACACATTTTAAACACAATTTTCTATCAAGCTTATCATAAGTCTTAAAGTTGAAGTTTAAATTAAAATATGCAGAATAAATGCCTAAATTGAAATACACCAAGATGGTAACAATGGTTACCTTAGGGTTAATCTGATAAGGATCATTTTCATTTCATTCTCCTGAGCTTCCAAATTCTCTACAATCTAGAGTTAATAGTTTTATTTGTAAAATTTCAATATCAGAGATGCCTCGGTGGCTTAGTCGGCTGAGCGTCTGACTTTGGCTCAGGTCACGAGCTCATGGCTCAAACCCATGAACCCGTGGCTGCTCTTATCGGGCTTTGCACTGATAACTTGGAGCCTGTTTTGAATTCTCTCTCTGCCCCTCTCCTGCTCATGCTCTCATTCTTTCTCTCTCTCTCTCTCTCTCTCTGGCTCTCTCAAAAATAAATAATCATTTAAAAAAATCTTCAGTAAGATTCTGAGGTCCACAAAAGGAAGCAGACATCATGAAAATTACTTTCAACCCGTAGGTCCCAAGTCAAAGGAACATGTCTTATTAAAACTCACTGTGGATGAGCTTTAATAACTGTAAAAACATCCTCTTCTTCTGGAAAAATACACCCCAAACTGAAAACAGCAGTGGTCTCCATGGAGATGGGAGTGAGAGTGGGTTTTACTTTCTCTTTTATACATATTTGTTCTGCGTTGATTTTATTTTGTATTTCTTCTATAATAAAAAAAATTTTTCCTATTTTCCTTGAAAAAGTCTGACTTTTTAATGAAAATCCTATATGATTCACAAATGCACACATTTTCTAATCGCACAATAGGAATGGATACAGAAAAAAGAATCTTTAAAACTGCAAACTGAAAAAAAGTTTAAGAAGTCACTGAGGTAATGAATGGGGGTTTCTTTCTGGAGTGATGGGAATTTTCTAGAATTAGAGCATGGTGATGGCTGCCCAACCTAATGAATATACTAAGAATTTTATTCTATGTGAATTGTATCTCAAAATATAAACAAAAACAGAACAGAACCAGAAAGCACTGAGGAGGGAGCACTGATTTAGGGCCGAAGTATCTGGAACTGTCCCCTGTACCTACTGGGTCCCCCCGCCAACTTCCCAAAGTGGAGGATGAGGGGCACGGGGCGCCTCTGACAACCCGCAGAGGCCCTTGCTTGCCCGAGGCCATCACACCCGTCAGCAGGGCTTTTCTTCAAATCAAATTGCACTGGCCACACTCAGGGGAGACTCTCAGGGAAGACATTGTCTTCCCTCCCCAGGACAGGAAAGGTCCTCACTCGCTCGGAGTTGGAGACATTTGAGAAACTGCCCCTGTGGCATGGTTACCCCCAGCCTCTCATCATTGTCTGTTTTTGTGTCAATGCCTGGATCAACTTCTGCTGAATAATGAACCGTCCCCAAATGTAGTGACTTAAAACAACTACTTGTGTAGTTCATGATTCCGCAGGTCAGCCACTTGGGCTGAGGCTCAGCTGGGCTCAGTCAGTATCCACGTTCAGCGGCCAGTCAGGTAGGTTAGCTGACTGTGAACTGGGCTGATAGGGGGAGTGGGCCACATGACCTTCACTCAGAGGGCTAGGCCTGCTCACACAGAGCAGCCTTTCGAAGCCTGCAAGGCTACTTCATCCACACTCTCCTCTTCAAATTGATTCCCAAGACCAGCCCAGACCCAAGGGGTGTGGACACAGGCTCCGCCTCTCATGGGAGGAATTGTGGGGTGACACTGTAAGATGTGGAATACAGAGAGGGGAATAATTGTGGCCAAATAATTGGTTTACTTACCACCAATATTACTACCCTCTCCTGCCACTATCAACTTATATTTGCACAGAAATACAAATCCAGGCAACAACTTGGTAGGAAGGAAGGAGGAGGGGATGCTAGCAGAATCTTGGTGCTTTGTGGTTGATGACGTCTCAGAGGCAAAGCTTTATAGGTGGAGACAGGGAGTCCTGGCAGCAGCACAGGCCAAGAATTGTAGCTTCTCATGTACTTCGCTGGGTCTGACTACAAGAAAACAACAAGGGAGGAACTCTCTTGGGAGAACAGATCCACATTAGGTGAAAGAACCTGGGAATCCTAGCAGGATCCCTGTACATCTGTGGATTAGAGGAGGAATCCGCTCATCTCACAAGGGGACAGAGAAGTCTCAGGCACACACCTTCCCCCCTCCCCACCCATGCCTTCTCTCCTCGCAAACACTGTGTTGGAACAGGTGGTTGCTTATTAGATGGTGATTATTAATGAAAACACTACTTCAAGTCTGGAAACATCAATAGAGGAACAAATCTTTGATGAATCTTCTGCATTAGACAGACAAACCTCACAGTTATTTTTTTGGCATCTTCAACAGGATGAAAGAAGGTCTATTTTAAAACACCTGCAGAATATCCAGAAGGCAAAGGTGATCTGAGTTGAGAACACCAGATTCTGATAGTAAACGGGAGATCGCTGAGTAGAATGGCAAGAGACTCAAGACTCCACGCAAAGTTAAAATGGCGGAGCAGGGAAACACTGTCTATGTAATCACACCACGATGAGTGAGCCCAAACCAGACTCATCTCTTAAAGGAAAGCACCTCTCCACCCCTCAAAAATCCAAATTTCAAAACACAGAACAGAACAGCACAGGACATGTGTTTTTAAAAATAACTATAAAACATCACTAACAAAAGAAAAGGAAAAAAGTGAACAAGACAGATTTTCCATCTTTAGAAAGGAGAGGAGTCTCCCTCTGTTGGTGGCAGTGTAAACTTTGCGAGAGGAGGCAGCTTGGCAGGAAGTCTCAGCGCCTCCTGTTGTGTTTTCCTATTTTCGTCATCATCCCGGTTGACAATAGGGAGCCGGTTTAGACATTTTCGGTATTTTTCTCCCTAATCTCCCTTCCTCATGAAATTTGAAAACTCCAGGTGTGCTGAGTTTCTATTTATGTCCTGAGTATCTATTCATGACCTGAGCTGAAACCAAGAGTCCAATGCTTAACTGAAAAGTCTCGCTTTTTACACAGAAGCAAGACTTTTCCCACCCACTCCCATAACAGGGTTATTGGAGATTCATAGCATTCTGTAGAAATCAACTAAAATCATTTTCATGGTCAAGCTTTTATGACTTTGCCCAATGGGAGCACTTCTAGGCTTAATCCTATGCCCTTTTTGTCCACTAATCTGAGAACCTTCCTTGCTTTCCAGAATCACGGGCAATTCGAGCCTCAGCTTGTACCTTTCCTGGCCTGAAATAAGCCACGCCTCTAAGGAGCCATGATTACTCATAGAGGTGAGTGGTGTTAAAGGCCAAGAGGTAGTTGGGAGGGGTGCTCACTGCCGCTGGGGTGATAGTGTTTCTAGGCCGTCTCAGGGATCAGAAATAGAAAATGTACTTTAAAAATGAACATGGGAGCATGTGGGTGGCTCAGTCAGTTAAGTGTTGGACTCTGGGATTCAGCTCAGGTCATGATCTCATGGTGGCAGTGCAGAACCTGCTGGGGATTCTCTCTCTCCCTCTCTCTGCCCCTCCCCTACTCATGCTGTCTCTTCTCAAAATAAATAAACTCTCAAAAAAAATTTAATGAACATAAAAAGTCCAGCATAGGAAATACAATCAATAATATTGTAATAGCATTGTATAGTGACAGGTGTGACCACACTTAACACAATGAGCTCTGCATAAGGTATGTAATTGTTGAATCACTATGTGACATTGTATGTCAAGTGTACTTCAATAATAAATTCAAAAATAGTAAAATAATTCAGATGTAAGATGTTTTCTATTTAATTTTACCATTATAGTGTTCTTAGCTTTATCATATAATATTTATAAAATAATTTTAAATCATGATACTAATATTATTAGTAATAAAACCAGTAATTGAAGTTTATGGTTTTTATGATTCTTTCTCTTTAGAGGCATCATATTGAAGTTTGACATTTTAGTATGCATATTAAATTCACTTGAAATAATCCTTTGTCATGTCACCAATTTGACATATGATTACATCTGTTTCAATTTGCTTTAAAATTACTAATACCTTTATGAGTCAGAAGCTAAAACAATGCAAAAAGAACCCACTGAAATGTATCAATAGGTAACTATTTCATCAATTTCTTGTTCATCCTTCCACCGTTTTTACAAATGTGTGCATAAGACATAAGTTTATCTCTTACCGGGGTGCCTGGGTACCTCAGTCGGTTAAGCTTCTCTATTGGTTTCAGCTCAGGTTATGATCTCATGGTTTGTGAGTTCAAGCCCTGTGTCCGACTCTGCACTGACAGTATGGAGCCTGCTTGGGATTCTCTCTCTACCTCTATTTCTGCTCCTCCCCCTCTCACTCTCTCTGTCTCTCAAAAATAAATAAACTTAAAAAGAAAAGAATATTTCTTACTTATTCTGACAAAGTTAACTTTACTAGTTAAAAGAATTTTCATTTAATACATATAAAAGATAAGTTAGTATCTCTTTAAAACCTATACAAGGTATCTTTTTTATAGCTACATATGAGCTTGTTTTTTGTTTGTTAGGATTTTGGAGGGGTTGTTTTTTTGTGTTTCTTTTTGTTTTGGGTGGGTTGTTGTTTTTTTGTTTTTTTGGGGTTTTTTTTGGGGGGTGATCATATACTACTTTTCACTTTAAACATACTTAAAATTGTGTTTTATTAAGGGACACAAGTTAGCCTTCAGCCAGCTTGTTCTCTAGGCTTTTCCCTCCTTTTGGAAACATTCTTCTTTTCATTTCCCTGAAACACACCCCCTGACTTTCCTGCCCCTGATATTCAGGCTCCTTTGAAGTCTCTCTTCTCACTGTCTCTTGAACACCAATGGCCTCTATGATCCTGCAGGCTTCTCTCTCTCCGTGGACAATGTAATCCCGCTCCTGCTTTTAATCTCCACCTACATATTAGGAAATCTAAATTCTATAGCTTTACCCATGACCTAAGTCCTAAGTCTAATATCCAACCACTCACAGGCTGTTTCTGTTACACACGCACACTGGACACATAGCACATAGCGGTTTGAGTTCATCATCCTGTTCCCCTCCATCTGTCCCCAGTCTTCTTGATGTCACACACTGTACCCACCTAGTGGCCCAGCCATCACACTTCTCCTCTGCTGTCACCTCCTCTCGCGCCCTACTCCAGGGGCTGCCGATCCCAAGTGCTCTCGGCCTCACATGCTACACAGCATCCCACCCCATCCCCTTGTCCTGGCTCAGGCCCTCTGCCGGGTCTTTAGCCCCGTCTTAATGACTACAACTGGGGCCTAGGAATGACACATCGTGTGAGTATAATGTTAAATTCCCCCAAAGCACCCAGTCAGTGGGCTGACGTGAGATAAACTCTTAATAACGGTTAGCTATTACCATTATTGAGGTAGTTCATGGATAACAAGGTATTCTCCAACCACAATTTATCTTTAAGATCCATGACTTTGCATTTGATTAATCAATCACTTTTCATTTAATTTGACTCACATCCTCATTCTTGTGTGCTAGGAGCTAAAACACACGTGATTTCCTAGCTTGTAGAGTTATCTAGAGATAAGTGGGGGTAACTCATCCTGAATGATACAGATGGATTCCAGACCACTGTAAACAGCTGTCCATTCTTTATTAAATGCTATAAATTATGTTTTGTCATACATTCCTATTCGAAAACTGATTCCAAATCAGAGAAATGATGCATCAGTCTTGAAACATCACTTTTAATAACAACAAGACCCCCCCCCAAAGGCATAGCCTTTTAGTTTACGTCAGGTTAGTGGAGAATAGTTTTATTACATCCACCTGGTATACAGACCTTTCTCTGTTGGAACATTCACTGCGAAGCTGAGGTTACAGAAATGCTATGCCATGAATACAGATGAAAGGTGTTTCTGCATAGTGTGAGAGATAATTAGCAATTGATAAAGCCCCTCAGCTGTGATAAGACCTTGAAATAAATGGATTTATGTTGGAAGGTAAGCCAATGAATATAAGGCTATATACTGCTAAGGGAAAAAAATACTGCAAAGTAATGATTGTTTAGCCAGAGGCTAAAATTTCTGCAAAAGATGTGAAATAGAAACTTTTGAATAATCAAAAGCATTTAAATTTTAACCTCACTAGCTCTTGTTTTACTAATCCAGAGGTCTAACAATTCTTACTGAAAACACAAACTACCAGACCTTCATCAATGATGCCTGGGCAAGTGAATATCAGAGAAATAAGAACCATGGAATGGAGAAGGGACCCAGAGAAACCACCTGGCTGTTCCTCTGAGAACATTCCAGAGTATCAGGACTCTATCCTCTCGGGCGCCTGGGTGGCTCAGTCAGTTGAGCCTCTGTCCTTGGGTCAGGTCATGATCTCTGGTTTGTCGGTTCGAGCCCTGCATAGGGCTCTGTGCTGACAGCTGGCTCAGAGCCTGGAGCCTGCTTCAGATTTTACATCTCCCTCTCTCTCTGCCCCTCCCTGGCTCACACTGTCTTTCTCTCTCTCTCAAAAATAAATACAACATTAAAAAAAACAGACTCTATCCTCTCTTTGCAAGCACAGACAAGGAAAGTTCTTATCCTCCCAAATCATTTACGTGATTCAAAATAAAAATCTCTTCTTGTTTTTAATGTTGTATTTATTTTGAGAGAGCAAGTGAGTGGCAGAGAGGAAGAAAAGGATAATCCAAAGAAGGCTCTGCATTGTCAGCACAGAGCCCAACATCGGGCTTGATTCCACGAATCATCAGATCATGACATGAGCTGAAACTAAAAGTCAGTCGCTTAACCGACAGAGCCACCCAGTCACCCCTAAAATCTCCTCTTGATGAAGAATTAATTTCACTCGTTGAAATTAGAATCCAGATATATTTCTTTTTCTTTTTTCAATTGCAAGGGAGAATGACATCCCCCACTAATTTCTGCCTCTGTGCTCTGCTGAAAAGACAGAAACCTGGTTCTGCTAAATCTGAGCTGAGGTGTCAGGCTGTGGGCCCACGAGTGGCTGGTAATGGTACCTTCCCTTCAGAATGGTCCAGCCAACCGTTGGAAGGGCAAGATGCTCTTCAGAGATCAGGATGGAGACGTGTAGTTGAAGTGTAGTTGAAGTGTAAGTGTAAGTCCAAACCAGAAGCAACCCCACCAGCAGGAAAAAGGGGGCCCAGAAGAGGAGACAGAGATAGGGGAGCTTACCTGAGCAACAGGTATGAAGAAACGAGGGCTGTTATGTAGACCACCTACAGTTTTGCTGTGGGGGGAAATAACTCTTAAGAGCACTAGGTCTGCTGAAAGAGTTCTTGAGTAAACACAGAGGAGGTTAGATAGATGATGATGAGAGATGGTAGATAGATGTATAGCTAGCTAGCTAGATGGATGGATAGATAGATAGATAGATAGATAGATAGATAGATAGATAGATAGATAGATAGATGATAGATAGATAGATGGATGGATGATAGAGGTAGGCAAGATACATGTATAAGTTTCAAACTACTAAACTTTTGCTGGAAAATTCTTTTGTGTAAAACTTGCCACAAGGCATCTGGAGGTGCCAGTCTGACACCAAAGTTAGAGTCATTGTTCTGGTGTCTCTAACCAACAGGACACCAGCTCTGAGGTCTCTTTTTCTTCTCCAAGAGCATATTTTCATGGTCATAGAGATCATCTCATTTGATGTCTTTTTAACAGAGTTGAGCACAGATGTAGAAATGCAGACTGACTCTCTCGATCTGTGGCATTTTTCCTGAGACTGCATTTGCTCAGAGGTATTAGTCTTTCCAACACATTAAATGCCTGTGGACTTTTTTTTTTTAATCATGCTATGCTTTCATGTCCTTGGAAAAATCTAAGTTCATCTGGTAATTGGTTAAAATCACTAAGGCTTCAACAAATAAATGGACCAAGGTCATGAAGAGACATTTACAAAAAGAAACAAACCTTGTTAACAAGTCTATGGAAAAGTATCTGTGTATGGGGGGGGAGAGGGAGAGAATTGAAGTAGGTAATAGTTTTCTGTATCAAATTAGCCTCTAATCATAGCATAATTATATAATTAAAATATAATATAGGATTATATAATTATAACTGCCACAGAGTACACTGGAGAGACGGGACACGTGGTGCTGTCGGTAGAATTCTGAAAGGCAACTGGACAATATTGTCAACAAACTCAAACGTGTGCATTTTCCTGGGTGCAGAAAGCTCAGAAATAGTATTTTGTCATGGGGAAATAGTGAAAATAGAGAGCACAGTCTTATGCAAGATGTTTTCTATGGCGTTATGACTAGAAGCAAAAGATCACATAGCTGTATAAACGATGGAATAATCTCATAAAACAATAATACGAAGCCATAAAGATGTTTACAAAATGATAACATTTAGAGGTGCTTATTTTAATATAAATTTAAAATAACAAGGTACTGACTTGTAAAACACACAACACTGTTTAGACTCTTTAAACTAGAAGAAAATCTAATGAACAATTGAAAGATGATTTTGAGGGATGCAATTATGTTTTTGCTTTTGTGTGTGAATTCTTTGGCAATTTACGCTTTTTCCTAATGAGCATGTTGCATTTTTTTTCAAATCACAACACATTAACTTTAAAGAACAGCTAGGCTTCTTACTAGATACATCTTTTTTTAGAGTACTGTATTATCTTAAAATTACTATCAACCTCTTGTCTTCTCTCTGCCGATGCAAAATCATTCTTGCTCCTTAAACCTTTTTCTCACAATCTTACCAAATCAACTCTTTAATTACATTGTTACCCTTCTCTGCAAAGGTTCTCTAGGTCCTTCTTCAAGAACTTTCCAAAGAATATTCTGACCTATTATGAGAGAGCTCATAGGATCTCTAAGTTGCTAGGAAATTCTTAGGGTTATCTCCATCTAACTTGGACTTTTTTTAATGCAAAAAAATTGACACTGAGAAAAACGAAGTGTCTTTCACTGTGTCCCTGAGCCATTCAGCACCACAGCCAGGCCCTTCTCTCACTCGGTTACCTACCGGACTCGGTAGGCATGTCCTGTTCACTCCCTGGTCTGGCTCTCATTCTCTCTCTGATCTGGAACCTACTCTGGGTTAATGCTCATTGTTCATGGATTCGTGAAACATAAGGATAAATGAAAAGATGCATATCTTGCATCTCACCAATTCTCAACAAAATAATGAGCAACATTTCCTTTACAATTATTTAGACACACCCAATAACCTTCCTTATTCACATACTGAGAAGAAGCAGAGAAAATGTGTAGCAGAATCCAGGAGGTGACTCATCTGAAAGACAATTTTGCTCATCCTGAAACAGGATCTCAGACTCATGATTGAAAATAGCTGAGTACTGATGTTAGAAATGTTACTAAAAAGATGAATCATGCATTGAGGCAAATAGCAAAACTCTTGAGAAAGTAGAAGGCTGGCCATTTCTGCCAACATCTACTCTTAGCCAAGGTTCTCCCTGGAGCTACTCTGTGCTGGAGACTGCTTCTTGCCAGGCCTTCATCTGCATGAACCCCCACTTCTCAAGCTTTCCTTGAGGCAGAGGAGGAAGTTACCATTGAAAGTCAAAGGGTCTCCCTTGTGGGACATATTGCATACATGTAAACAGAAAAAGTGAGCAAAAAATATGACATGTCAACAAAGAAAGTGATTCTGTTCAAGCTGGCAAGCTTTGAAATAAGATTAATTGAAAGAAGTGAAAAAGACATAGCCAGCCAAAATATTGATAACAGGGGCACTGGGTGGCTCAGTCGGTTAAGTGTCCAACTTCAGCTCAGGTCATGATCTCATGGCTTGTGAGTTCAAGGCCCGCACCTGTGCTGACAGCTCAGAGCCTGGAGCCTGTTTTGGATTCTGTCTCCCGCTCTCTCTATCTCTCCCCAGATTGCTCTCTCTCTCTCTCTCTCTCTCTCTCTCTCTCTCTCAAATATACACTTTAAAAAATTTTTTTTAATATTGATAACAGAATTGAAGGGTTTTAAAAATACTTCTCTACTGGGTGCCAGGGTGGCTCAGTCAGTTAAGTGTCCAACTTTAGCTCAGGTGATGGGTTCGACCCTGTATCAGGCTCTCTGCATCCGCACAGAGCCCATTTGGGATCCTCTGTCCCTCTCTCTCTCTGCCCCGCCCCCACTCATGCTCTCTTGCTCTCTCTCAAAGATAAATAAACATTAAAAAAAATTTTAAATACTCCTCTAGGTTATGTAACTTTAAAAAAAAAAAACATTTTCAACCTTGCTGCTTCTTTGTAAGTTGTGAAAAGACAAACTTACAAACTCTGTAAATTTCCAAATGATACAGATGGGTTAAAAAGAAAAGGAGGACAAATGTTCATAGACAAGCATGATGGGAGGCAGCTGGATGACAGGGTACCCAGGAATTGCCATTACGGTTCCTCAGATAGGAAAACGGGATAAGGAACAAGCATCTATAAGGGAAGGAAAATGTCTGGTTGGTATAAAGGAAAATTCCTCCCCCCCAAATCACCAAATCTGATTAAGGGTGGTTTCGTCATTAGTTATAAACATAACATAAACATAAATATTTCCGCACTCTGAAATTACTGCTTTGGTAGGTCGAAAATTGTTTAATATAACCAAGTAAATTGATATACGAGATGTACATACTTCCTTGGAGAGCAAGAATTGGGATTCTTGAAGGCAAGCGTCTTTTTTTTTTAAGCAAAATACATATTTATTGTTATTTGTATGAATACTATTCTACTTTTTTCTTTTTTTCTTCAGTTTCTTAAGCTTCACTTTCTTTTTTTTTTTAATAGCTTATTGTCAGGTTAGTTTCCATATAACACCCAGTGCTCTTTCCATAGCGCTAAACTCGCTGCTGTGAAGACAACCTTTGAGCATCAGCACGGCACCGTGGCCCCACGCCAGCACAAAGGAGGACATCGTCAGGGAGTGATTCCTGGCTGCTGATTCCTTTGCTCAGTGTGAAGGTCACTTGGCCCCCCACCCTCTCCCTGAATCTCTACCCCAGCTGCTTTCCAGGCCCCTCGGCCGGCACCCCAAATCCGTAGGAGCAAGGGGTCCCCTCACAAGTAGGAAGAAGGAAGTCAGCAGAGCCTGTCTCAGGGGAAGGCACTCAGAGAGCACGGCCAGGGGCAGGGTTCAAGTCCTGGCTGTTCTGCACTCCGCAACACCGGACTTCCACTTCCTTAATGGGAAAGCGGAGCCACAGACAGACGGTCTCCCAGGGTGACGTGAGTCCTGCCTGAGTCGTTACCCACAAAGTCCCGCAACCTAACAGCACCTGGCACACGGAAAAACGCCAAATGCAAGTTGGTTGTGTGACATGCGCAATTTCAGAAAAGTCTGCACATGCGTTGAAACAGACACAAAAGGATGCCCAGACTACAGAGTTATATACATTAATGTGTTACCACCTACGGATGAAAGCTTGTACCGTGAGACAAAAATACTTCAAGATTAAATACAGCACAGCGACCACAGCGAATACTTGTATTTTTCTAGTTTCATCTCAGACATTCCCCGGGGACACAGGCGGTCCCTCTCTCCCCTGCCTTATAAACATGACTGTCAAAATTAATCTGCGGCATCAGGGATGGTGCTGACAGCTTCATCTCTATAAATGTTATTACTGTATTTTTTTTCGAAACCCACAAACCTCTGCCCATCTTCTCCATCCAGAGGGAGAAGCCCTTCTCCTCATCGATAGAAATTCAATTTGCTGCTCAGGTGCAGAAGCAGTAAACTTCTCTCCCCCTCGCGTTACTGCTGCTTTCACAATCGTAAACCGAGCCTAATGTTTAAATGTTAGAAAACACTTAATGGTTAATCATTGGAGATTAAGTCGCTTTCGCGATGCCTGAGCTGCCTGGCAACAGGTTAGACATTGATTGCCCGCCTGCTCCGAGGGGCAGTGCGCAGCCCGGAGAAACATCTGCCCGGCTTTCTAGGGCTCCTGGATGCCGGATGCTAGGAGGTTTCCTTTTCCAAAGCAGTTGCTCACAGTGTCACGGAGGCAGCAAAGAGCAGCACGGGGCCACACTTGGTTCAGTAAAGGAGAAGCATGGGCACACAGGAATGTGTGACGGTCTGGGGCCCGAGGGTCTGGCCAAGCTGGGGCCCCCCAGAGCTTTGACCGTGGCCGGGAGGAGTCCCTCAGTCACCACACTCTCGAAATGGAACGAGCAGACAGGGCCTCACGTGAGAAACGCCTTGAAACTGCCCATTCGCGTGGAGAGGCTGAGAACCCTTCACAGCAGTGCGCTGGCACTCCACGCCCATGGGCTGTTTTTCTTTGGTGCCGCTCAATCAGAGGAAGGAGCACAGGCCAAAGAAGGAAGGGGATAATTGCTTGCTGTCCCCCATTCAATCTCTAACAGCCAGTTTTGAAAGGAAAGAATTCAGCACGAATTCTCAGAAGGACGTTAACGCCCTGAAAGACATGACAGACCCAGACCTCGAGCCCCGAGGAGGCTTCATGAGTGGGGAGCACCGCCATGTGAGGAAGGATCCAAGGTGCCACCATGACAGCCATTCCCTACTGAGTCACATCTCAGGAGCAAAGATTCTGAGCTCAAACCCTTCCTTCCCATGTGCTGACACCTTGAAACCGAGCGAGACCCTCTCTCAATTCATGTTCTTTTTTTTTTTTAATGTTTATTTATTTTTAAGAGAGAGACACACACAGAGAAGGAGCAGGGAAAGGGCAGAGAGAGAGGGAGACACAAAATCCGAAGCAGGCTCCAGGCTCTGAGCCCGATGTGGGGTTCAAACTCACAAACCACAAGATCATGACCTGAGCCAAACTTAGATGCTCAACTGACTGAGCCACCCAGGGGGCCCTCAGGTTCTTTTTTATAAAAAGAGGCTCATGATGTAGGATGATTATTCAGGGCAGGTCACCCAGTAGGAACACGGTGGATGTTAATGCAAACCAAATCTAGAATAAATTCATCATCAGAGTCCAGTTAAAGCCAGTTTCGTGTGTCATTTGGAGCTTCCGCATTGAATAAATTATATTACCCTTAAATCCCTTTATACTGAGCCTTTCACCCTCAGCCTGACATTTGGGGCTGAATAATTCTGTGTTGTGAAAGGCGGTTCTGGGCACCGGAGGATGTTCCAACAACATCCCTGACCTCTACCCACTAGGTGCCCATCCCGCAAGCTGTGACAAAAAGTGTCTCCAGACATTGTCCCCATATGTTCCCTGTGGGGCAACACTGCTCCCAGCTGAGAACCTCCACTTTGTATTATCATCAGATGCTGGGAAGTTGACAGCAAAAATTATTCTTTGCTCCCCATAGGCTGCATACTATACATACTATATATACAGAATCAGCTAACTTTCCAGGTGATGGCAATTAAAGAGCACACTTATCAAGGCACCTGGGAGGCTCAGTCCGCTAAGCCCCCCACATCGGCTCAGGTCATGATGTCACTGCTTGTGAGTTCAAGCTCTGCATCAGCCCCTGTGCTGACAGCCCACAGCCTGGAGCCTGCTTCGGATTCTGTCGCCTTCTCTCTGTGCTTCCCACGCTCGCTCTCTCGCTCTCTCTCTCTCTCTGTGTCTCTCAAATATAAATAAACATTAAAAAAAAAACCGTTTTCTTGTGGCTATTCTCCGTGGGCCAGGTTTGGTGACCAGGACAGACGTGATGGAAGCCGAGGGCATCAGAGGCCAAGTGACTACACAATACAAGACAGGTGAGCATTTGGGCAGCAAGGAGAAGGTCATCATCAGAATGTTTGATTCCCATAGGAAGCTTCGGTGGTGGCTACTTGACCAGAGTGTCCCTTGCAAGGAAATAGATGAGCGGCACCCTAGATCTATCCTTGACAACCCACCTAACAGGTCCCACAGTAGCCATACTGGAGAGGTAGCTCATTACCCAGTTTCCAAGGGCAGCTCCTGCCTGGGAGCTCTATCTACAAGCCTGGCTCCTCCAACCCTCCTTCACCCCAGACTCCTAGCCTCCCTCTTTCTTCCATTTTCCTCCATAATATTATCTCTATCTGAAATACTTTCTTTCTTCGTTCAGCAACTGCCTTCTCGGTACTAGGCACTGTTCTAATGTAGGGGATGACGTACACAAACAAAACGAAATCTCCATCTTTTGGAGCAGCCTGTCTTTGGCTGGCTTATTATTTATCTTCTTGATCATATTGTCCTAGAGAGTAGGGATTTTGTCTGTCTTGTCTGCTCTGCCCCAGGATCTTAGAAAGCACCCAGTGTATACCATAGGTGCACAATAAATATGTATCAAATGAATGACTAGATCATCTGCTTGCTGTTCAGAAGGGTGTGTGTCTCTCCCGTGGTTTCCCTCTGTCTCTGACATCGTTGAGTCCCAGCCCTCCTTCCTCAGTCTGGTCACACCACGGGCCCAGCCTTGGTTATGGTGAGCATCTCTGTCAAGTCCGTGGGCGACAACATGGGGACAGGTGGCCCAGAGAAGTTTTGCCTAAATCAGGAGGATGATCAGAATCACTTAGGGGAGTTTGAAAGAGCACAGGTCCCGGGGCACAGCTCTCTGGGGTTCTAACCCTCTCCGTCTGGGCTGGGGTCCAGGAATCTGTCAGAGTGCCCAGGCAGCTTGGGGGGCTCTGCTCTGGGGCACCCACACTCGGTATCCACACTCCAATTTTACTCTTTTCCAGGAGCATCAGTGGGCTCCCTCTTCTTCCCTAAAGCCTGAGTCTGAGAAGGACCAGGTGTGTGTGGGAGCACAGGAGGTTGGAGAAGAGAAAAGAATATTCCTCTTAAACTGTAGATGCAGCACTCATCTAAATGTCCCTGGAGAAGCCCAGCCCTCATGCCGGCAGAGACCTCTCTCGAGCCACGGCTTTCTTTTTCACCCCAGGTATGTGAAGAAAAGGCAACAAGCTTCACTTGCAGGTGTGACAGTCATGCATAAGTGATGTGAAGTGACACCTCGAGATGGAGTTTTCTGATCTTCAGCAACGTGAGGTCACCACTGACAGTCCCCTCTGAGTCTCCCATCCACAGTTCCCAGGACGGAATCAGTCAGAGGTTCTGAAAGCGCCGAGTAAGAGTTTCATTCTGAAAGCCTTGCTCTGCTTTGCACCACGCCTTAGGGACAGCGCAGGAAAGGGACTCTCTGCTATGAACATTTCAGGATGAGAAGAAGGCACGATGACCTCACTGTGAAGGAAGCTCAGTCTCTTGAGGTCATCGGCAGAGCTGGAAATGATTCACGTGGAGAACATTGACCTTCAGCATTTTCTCTGCTGCGCATTTAGACATCGGCCACGGGCTAACCCAGCAGTCTGCAGTGGGGGCCTGGGAGGCTCAGATTTCAGACCTGGACTTACTGGATATGTAAGCGGGGGCGGGGTGGGGGAGCTGACTCCAGGAGCCTGGGCACAGACACACGTGTTACACGGACTTCTGAGCTCAGGCCCGCTGCGTAGGTTGGGTCCCCACTGCCGTCCAGCGATGCACCAGGGCCCTAGGGCTCTCTGCCCGGCTGTGGAATGTGAGCAGACGGACACAACCAGGTCTTGTCACAGCAGCAGAGGGACCACGACAAATGTGGGAGAGGATGACGGAAACCCAGCACACACATGCAAAAGGGAAACAATTATGGCTGAACCTCCAGGTTGCTGACATTCTAGCTGCTATGGGAAAGCAAAGGGTAAGAATTCACACATAATACTGGCGATAAAATAACGTCCTGTTTTACCAAACAATGAAATACACTGAGGACTGGCCTCGGTCCTTTATAAATCCAAGCTCACTCATAAGTGAATGAAATCTGGTCCATTACTCTTTTTATTTTAAGACAAAATAAAGAAGACAAGCTTTCAGTGAGGTGACGAAACTCCTTGAAATTACTGTCACAGCACCCTCGACGATCTCACAACGGGGAAGGTGTTTTTCTACGTTGAAACATGAGAAATCGTGCTTGAGGAACCCAATAAATGTAAAATGACTCAAAGCTCTATCCCAGCTGTCAATAAAGAATAAATGAGCAAAATTCTTCACAGGCTTAACATTAGAGGCATTGAGCATTTTGTGAGGCTGAACCACAGATGGGTACTTTTTCTTTGTACAGTGCTGTCAGAGTGAGAAAAGATAAACACACCTATCTTAAAAAAAGCAAGTAGTCCATTACAGGTGATGATATATTTAAAATCATAATCATTATTCTTGTATTCCAATATTTAACATTAGACATTTATATCTTGGCCATTTTAATATAAAACATTCTATGTGATATATTATGTGCTATGATATTCACCCTCATCATACCAGACCCGGGTCTGCTTACCTTCAGATGGACCAAGAT
>NC_043705.1:140708971-140721034 GCF_006229205.1 Suricata suricatta | reverse complement strand
TCCATTTCTTGGTGTCTTCTTCGATCTCTTTCATAAGTTTTCTATAGTTTTCATCATATAGGTCTTTTACATCCTTGGTTAGGTTTATTCCTAGGTATTTGATGGTTTTTCATGCAATCGTGAATGGGACCAGTTTCTTAATTTCTCTTTCGGCTGCTTCATTTTTGGTGTATAGGAATGCAACTGATTTCTGTACCTTGATTTTGTACCCTGCGACTTTACTGAATTCATTGATCAGTTCCAGAAGGTTTCTGGTGGAGTCGATTGTGTTTTCCATGTAGAGTATCATGTCATCTGCAAAAAGGGAAAGTTTGACTTCTTCCTTGCCAATTCTGATGCCTCTTATTCCTTTTTGTTGTCTGATTGCTATCATCCTCAATGGGGAAAAACTGAGAGCATTCCCCCTGAGATCAGGAACACGACAGGGGTGCCCACTCTCACCAATGTTTATTTATTTTTGAGAGAGAGAGAACTAAAGCAAGAGAGTGGCAGAGAGAGAGAGGGAGACACATAATCCGAAGCAGGCTCTAGGCTCTGAGCTGTAAGCACAGAGCCCAGTGTGGGGCTCAAACCCACAAACTGTGAGGTCATGACCTGAGCCAAAGTCGGATGTTCAACCAACTGAACCACCATGAGCCCCTATTTTATTTTATTTTAAGATATTTATTTATTCATTTTGACAGAGAGAGAGAGAGAGAGAGAGAGAGCAAGCAGGGGAGGGGCAGAGGGACAGTGAGAGAGAGAATCCAAAGCAGGCTCCACCCTGTCAGTGCAGAGCCCAATGCAGGGCTTGATCACACAAACTGTGAGATCATGACCTGAGTTGAAATCAAAAGCTGGACGCTTAATCAACTGAGCCACCCAGGCACTCATCACATTGACTTTTAAAAGCAAGATGCAGACATCTAGGTTGGTCCTTATTTTCTTCCAACATTTTAAAGATGTCATTTTCTTATAGCTGAATTCCACCATATTTGTTGAGAAGTCCGTTGTCTGCTTTATTTTTGCTCCAATGAGCATAGTGTGTATTATTTTTCCCTCTGGATGCTTGCAAGGATTTTCTCCTTGTCTTTTGGTTTTTGAAATTTTATTTTGCATTTGTCCAGATTGAGAGTCACGGAGCTACTTGTATACGGGGCTGAACATGCTTCGCCTGGTATTTCCTCTTGGAATATTGTCGGAGCCGCTTCCGTACTCTCTTCTTCCAGGACGACATCTATCTATTAATTAGTGCTTTCCACAGCATTTCATGTGTTTCTTACTTTATGCACATTCAATTCAACTTTTTGCCTTTCTGTGCTTTAAACTGGATATTTTCTACTCTCTTAGTTTGAGTTCGATAATTATCTCTTCTAATTGCTTATAATTTGCTATTAAGCTAATGAGCTTATAATTTATTTATTGAATATTTCAATTCTAGAGTTTCCACATAATTCCATTTTTTCAATTTTGGTTCTTAATAACATTCTCCACTCTGCCATCTATTTTCTGGAACACAACATGTTGGGAGAGGCAATCTCTCCTAGGCCTTAGGCATCATTTTCTCTTCTTACTGGGGATGCCATGAATGAAAAGCACTGGCCACACATTCCCTGGGCCATTTCTCGAGATTGTGTTCTCAGCCGGCAATTTTCAGGAATGATGTAATGTTTCTCTCTGGGACAGAGAGCAGCCTTTCTTACTGTCTGCTCTATAGCGGCAGACCTCCAGCTTCAGTGTCCCTCCATCGTGTAAGCCCACTATGCATGGAGCATGAGTCACATCACCTTGACCCTGTGGAGCTTAGGAGCAGAGAAGCAATGCAAATCTGTGGGTACTCAGGCTGCCTGCTGAGCCGAGTGCAATAAAGTCCTTTCTCTGACCCGGAGTCTCATATCTTCTGCCAGCATCCATGAAACAGTAGCAGATTACCGTATTATCTTGTTAGTAAGGTAAAGTCAAATTCCAGACCAGTCAAGCATAGGTACTTTTACTTTATTTTATTTTATTTCATTTTTATTGTTTTTGAGAAAGAGAGAGAGAGAGCAGAGGAGGGACAGAGAGAGAGAAGGAGACACAGAATCCCAAGCAGGCTCCAGGCTCTCAGCTGTCAGCACAGAGCCCAACACAGGGCTCAACCCCACAAACTGTGAGATCATGACCTGAGCCGAAGTCAGATGCTTCACCGACTGAGCCACCTGGCTTTCCCAAGCATAGGTATTATAATGTACATGTGCAGAAACACTGTCATCTGTGGGTATTGTCTTTATTCCCTTGACCCTGTTTCTTGATGGCTGGTAATTTTCTCTCAAAAGTCAGACATCATCTATCAAAAGTTATAAAGACTCTAGAGCACATTACCTTCTTCCAGGGACATTTCCCCCATATTCCAGTAGGCAGTCTGTGTTGAAGCAGACCACCTTAATCCAACTAGACACTAGACTGATTTGAGGCAAGGCTGCAGTTTTTAAAGTCCCTGTCTGTCTCTGGTTCATCTCTGCTCTTGGGATACAGCTTTCCATGGGCTCCATGTAGAAGCTTGGGACATCGACTATGTACCAGGACCCCTCCTCCTTGGCAAGTCCTGACCTCCATTTTTTGTCTCCTCAAGACTTCTCAAAACTCCTGATTTCAGTAGCTTTCTCCTCAGCTCCCTAGCATCTGGCCACATGCAGCTTAATAATCGGATGATACCCTTAAAGGGGAAAACCACCAAAGTGAGACATTCCTCTCCACGCCATGCTGATTTCCAAGTACCTGTTGTTCTGCCTCTCTTGGTGACTGCAAATTACAACTTTTGGTTCTCCAACCTCACGTTCAAAGTTCATCTGGTTTCTCTACCTTGTATCTAGAGATCTCTTTCTGGTTTCTCAACTCCTCACCCCCTGTAAGTGCTCTGAGAGAGAAGTCAGTCACAAGTGTTAGCTTCTCACTCAGTAAGTCTCTTCCTTCTGAATGATTTCCCCTTCAAGTCTTCATTGCTTCAGCATTTCTTCAGTGTCTTTAATCAGATTTTAAAAATGGATGTAATCAGTCTTCTCTCAATTTTTCAGGAAAGTCATTGATGTGCCACAAGCCAGAAGCCAAGGAGTCACTTCAGACATGCCCTCTCCTTTACCCTCCACTTCCAGTACTTCCTGAATATTCCAGTCATTCCACTTCTTTCCATCTCCCGCAATACCATGCTGTCTCTTACCTATGTTATTGTTCGATGCCATCCACTTTTTCTCTCTTGCAGCCACAAAAGAGCAAGCATGGGGATGCTTTCTCTAAAAGTCACCACAGGGACATTACATAACAAATAGCCGCAAAGTTAGGGACTTAACACAATACAATGCATCATTTCACAGTTTCCCTGAGTCAGAAGTTCATACACTACATATGTCCTTTGCTCTGGGTCTCACCAGGCTGAATAAAGCTGTGACCTGGGCTGTATCCTTATCAGAAGTCTTGAATGAGTAAGAATCTTCTTCCAGGATCATTGGAGTTATTGGTGGGATTCGTTTCCTTGCAGCCGGATGAGGAAAGGTCTCAGGTGTTTGCTGGCTGGCCACTAGAAGCCACCCTCGAGTCCTGAAGGTCTCATTCAGTCCCTTGCCATGCAGCTTTCTTCCACACGCCTGCACACTTCATCAAGCCAGCAAGGGCAATTTCTTGCTCTAGTGTGTTAAGGTGCAGACCTGCACGATGTAATTTTATCATCAGAGTGACATCTTATCACTTTTTTCACATTGTTTTTTAAGAGAGAGAGAGGGCATGCAAATGGCAGATGGAGAGAGAGAGAGAGAGAAGCTTAGGCAGCCCAGAGCTTGATCTCATGATCCTGAGATCATGACCTGAGCCAAAATCAAGTCTTGGACTCTAGACCAGCACGCTGCCCAGGCACCCCACTTTCCCACATACTGTTGGCCAGAAGCAGTTCACAGGTTCTACCTGCATTCAAAGAGAAGGGATTACACAGAGTGTGACATCAGGGACAGACACCATCTTGGAAGTCCGTCTGTCCCAAGTTACAGGACGTTAGCCTCTTCTCACTAAAACTCTCCAATGACTTCCTATTGCTATTAGGAAAAAAAGTCCCTTACACAGGCTTATAAAGATCCACCTGATGTAAACTTAGCCCACATTTCCTGCTGTGACACCCTTTATTATCTGTATTCAGCCACATTTCCAATCCTTTATGATTGCTCTTCCTTTTTATCACAGGACCTTTGCACAGGCTCTTAATTTTTACTTCAGAAATGCCAGTCATTCTTTTTTTTAAATAGTTTATTGTCAAATTGGTTTCCATAGAACACCCAGTGTTCTTCCCCTCAAGTGCCCTCCTCCATCACCACCTCCCTTCCCCCTTCCCCTCTGCCTTCAACCCTCGGTTCGTTTTCAGTATTCAATAGTCTTTCAGGTTTTGTGTCCCTCACTCTCTCCAGTTCTCTTTCCACCTTCCCCTCCCCATGGTCCTCCATTAGGTTTCTCCTGTTAGACCTATGAGAGCAAACATATGGTATCTGTCCTTCTCTGCCTGACTTATTTCACTTAGCATGACACCCTCGAGGTCCATCCACCTTGCTACAAATGGCCAGATTTCATTCTTTCTCATTGCCATGTAATACTCCATTGTATATATATACCACATCTTCTTGATCCACTCATCTGGTGACGGACATTTAGACTTTTTCCATGATTTGGCTATTGTTGAAAGTGCCACTATGAACATTGGGGTACACATGCCCCGATGCATCAGCACTTCTGTATCCCTTGGGTAAATCCCTAGCAGTGCTATTGCTGGGTCATAGGGGAGTTCTATTGATAGTTTTTTGAGGAACCTCCATACTGTTTTCCAGAGTGGCTGCACCAGTTTACATTCCCACCAACCATGTAAAAGTGTGCCCAGTCATTCTTAAAGTTTCCATTTAAGCACAATTTCCTCTAGAAGTTCTCCCTGAGAGCCCTAATCAGGAAAAATATCCCATGTTACATACTTAGCCCCAGATACCTTCCCTTTGTGATGTCACATATAGCATCCACTTATCTACCACAGTTTGGGTTCATCTGCCTCCTTCAGTGACCCAGTTCCATGAGCTCAGGAGCCGTCTCTGCTTTGCTTCCACTGTATCTCGCATGCAAGAGACCCTCAGGGTGCATTTGCATTTGTGGAATAATCAAATAACTGGTCAACAGATGAACTCAGGCTTTTACCATATCTGTGTCAGGTTTGTGCAGCTATTAATGACGTGGTGTCTTAACTCCTAATTATCTACTGTTTCATATGTTACTTTCACAGGAGCCTACTAAGGAGGAGGGGTAATTTTCAGGGAAAGATTTGAGCACTTCTGGGATGAAAACCTCACCTCTAAAAACCTCGCCAGGTTCTGCTAAATTTCTTGCAACTATTCATGCGCAAACCTGAGAAGGAATAATGCATGTTACAGAATGCATGCCGAACACTAAACGTTGGAGTGACAAGATCCAATAACCTCAATTAACCCTCACATTAACCCTATCCTATGAAGTGGGTACTATTATCTAAGACCTTTGAGTCAGAGAAGTTAAATAATTTAGTTAAGGTTAAGCAGAGAGCGCGTGACAGCACAAGGACGCAAACACAAGTAGAAAGGACAACACGGGCATCTGCTCTTACGGGCTCAACCAAGTCAGTGCTCCTCAAACTCTCAGTAGTAAAGGTCCAGACGATTGTCCTTAATTTTCAAGAAATCATGGACCAAAACCTTTGTGAAGTACAATAAAAATAAACATTAAAAGAAATAAAATCACTAAATGTGAATCTAATTTTTTTTAGATTCAGCAAATATAAAATTGCTCTGTCAAAGTAACATTAAAGTTTCTAAACGTTTACTCCCAATTTCTGCATTTACCTCACTGTGGACCAGTAGCAAACACTGTGTGGATGGGCACTGATCTGACCGGCCTCATGGCCTACTTCCTCGTTGGCTGTGAATTAGGTGTTTTCTGTGGAACCTTCCCACGTATCAGTGAGGCCTTTTGCAATGAATACAAGTTTCCACAAAAATGAAGCTACTCAAAGTCCTTTCCAAGCCAGCTGGTTCCTGAGAACATAGCCAGGATTACACAGAGGCTTAGAAGGAAATGGCTCTTGCCAAGGAAACTTTCCCAAAGCTGAGGTCTGAGCATGATAGCCTCATGTTCAATGTCTTCAACAGCATTGATTAACTTCAAGTTTTTCCTACTTTTCCTACTGGACTTGAAAGGCCCTCGATAATCCAGGCCTTCCCAGCTCTTCCAAACCTATTTCCTATTACACTGTGCTGTGGACTCAATGCTTGTGTCCCCCCAGAATCCATGTATTGAAGGCTTCATCCCTAATGTATATTCTCTCTCTCTCTCTCTCTCTCTCTCTCTCTCTCTCTCTCTCTCTCTCTCTCTCTCTCTCCTTCCTTCCTCTCTCTCTCCCTTCCTCCTTCTCTCTTCCCCTTCTCCCTTTCTCTTTCTCCTTACCTCTATTCCTCCTTCTCTCCCTCTCTATCTTCCTCCCTCCTTTTCTCGTCTCTCTCTCTTTTTCTCTTCTCCTCTCCTCTCTTTCCTCCCCTTCTCTCTTTTTTTCTCTTCGATTCCTTTCCCTCCCTCTCTCCCTCTCGCCCCTCCTTTCTCTCTCCCCTCCTCCCTCTCTCTCCCCTTCTCCCTATCTCTTTCTTCTTCCCTCTATTCCTCCCTCTCTGTCCCCTCTCTTTCCTCCCTCCCTCCTTCCCCCTTCCCCCTCCCCACCCACCCCCGCACACCTTGAGCACACAGCAAGAAAGCAGCTGTCCTCAAGCCAGGAACTGAATCTGCTGGCACCTTGAACTTGGACTTCTCAGTTTCCGGAGTTGTGGGAAATGAAATTCTGCCTTTTAAACCACCCAGTTGACAGTATTTCAATAAAGTAGCTTCCCCCACTGCTTTTCCGTGTAAGACACACTTCTCTGAATCCCAGGCTCTGCTGGGCATTTCGCTGTTCTTCACACTTAAGTGGGACTTTTCCATTTTGATGTCTTCACTTGTTCTCACCTCTACCAACTTGGGTCCATATCTGAAGAATTTTTCTCATTATTAAACACATACAGCCTTTATCAATCTTTAAAAACTGAATGAAAAATGTGAAGATGCTTGGGAATGTCTAAGTGAAACAACAGCAATTGATTAAAAAAGAGAACACATAAATATTATATTCTCCGTGAATATCAACACCATTAAAATATATGATATAGAAATAAAAGTCAAAATAGACTGTCATTAGATATTCATCATGGAGATTTTACATTTTACATGAAACCTTGTTTTTTCCTGTTTTTTATGTATAGAATAAAATGTTCAGAATTAGCAATGATAAATCCTATCTGTGTTTAGCAGCCAACATCAAATGTTATCTCAGGCCGGATTAAACCTAGAGCCCATGCCTGTCACCAGTGTCGCACACTGCAGCGATTTTTCTTCCACTGGGCCTCACTTCTTCCCCTATTTCCAGTGGTGTTACGTCTCAGGAGATAAAGTGATCAACAATGCCCCTGCTTCTACAAACACCACGGAGTCCCTCTTCCTTGTTTAACTACCTGACTACTGGTCCCTGTAGGAAACAAGGAATTTAGAAAAGTTTTAAGGGGCACCTGCATGGCTCAGTTGGCTGAGCGTTCAGCTCTTGGTTTCAGCTCAGGTCATGATCCCAGGCTTCATGGGATTGAGCCCCACGTCAGGCTCTGAGCTGGCCGTGGAGCCTGTGTACGGTTCTCTTTCCTCCTCCCTTTGAGCTTCCACTCCCTCAAGAAAAAAAGTTCTAAGAAAATCCAAAATACTCCATCAGTAATTATTTCTGGCCCACATTCCGTGGTGCCCTGGAGCCACTTCCCCTTCGTTCAGGAGAAGCACTTCTGTGCACCGCTTCCCGCCTGCATGTGTACAGGGACCTCAGTCTGCTAGCTCGGAATCAGCCATGCTGGCAGTATTTACTTGAGGAAAGCCACAACAGAACTCCTCTCCCCAAGCTCCAGAGAGCCAGCTCATTAATTTTTTTTATTATTCTTTTGATTTTTTTAAAGTTTATTTATTTTTGAGAAAGAAAGAGAGCAGGGGAGGGGCAGAGAGAGAAGGAGATAGAGAATCCCAAGCAGGTTCCATGCTGTCAGCTAAAAGCCCAACCAGCGGCTCGAACCCATGAACTGTAAGATCAAGACCTGAGCCAAAACCAAGAGTCACACACTTAACCATCTAAGACACCCAGATGCCCCAAGAGCTGGCTCTTAACCATTTGCCAGCATATCACTCTCTATATTGAAATATAAATGGGGTTGAGTCGGCTGACCTGAAAGACAGCAAGCCGAATTCCTCCATTGTTGGCGAAGAAATGACCATCTTCAACGAATTCCACCTGTTTCTTTTCCTCAGCACTCAATGTCACAGAGTTGGTGCCTTTCATCTCACCTTGACCCACAGTGCCTTGTACCAGGTATGATGTCCCTGGCACATTTGTCTGTCAGACAAATGTGTTATTACATCAAAAGCTCAGTCCATTCCACTTAGTCTCGTCCACAGAACCTGGACTCATGCTTTCCATGCAGTCCACGTTTAATAATATTTGGTGCATAAATTAGTTGCAAGTGAAATTAGTTTCTGGAGAAGCCCCAGTTAAAGGCAGAAGTAAGGTTAGTCATCTCCATGGGGTCAGAAAAACATTCAATGTGTCTTAGCTTTGAAAAAGGAGCAAGGAGCCAAGGATGGTGCATTGATTCACGTAGAATTAGGTCTCAAGTATTTCAGAAATGTGACCGTCAGGAACTAGATGTCACACAACCGAGCGAAAAAGATAGGAGGAAGGAAAGAGTCTAAAGCTGAAAGCAAATGAGCCCATTTGCAAATTCAGCCTAAATTCAAGGCCAAAGCAAGTGATACAATGAGAAAGGCTTGCAGAATGTCCTTCACATGCAATGAATTATTTCTGTTATTCTTTCTAATTTGGCTTACTAACGGACTTAATAATTATTGATAACACCGTCGAGCATTTCCTGGGAAATAAAGAGGCACATTCTGGGAAAACAATCCAAAGCAAGAACAAAAATAAAACCAAACCAAACAGAAACACAAGAGGCAATGTAAAATGCTAAATAAAATCTAAAAGAAGAAATGAAAAAATATGATTCATTTATTAGCATAAGCTCGAGGATAATGTTTCACTCTGGGACCAATTACTGCGAGGAAGAAGCTAGAAAATGGAAGCAATAAACTATTTTTTAAAAGAGCAAAAAAAAGGGGGGGAGAGACATAAATATAATTAGATGAGATTTGTATGAACCAAGAAGATTTCCAAATAAAGGGCTAGAGAACAAAAAAAAAGTCTTTGAATGCAGAAAATGGGAACTGCAAGGGGAAAATAAACAATATGCAAAGTTTATGAAGTCCCAAAACTTTGAGCTGTTATCGACGGAGTCTGATACGTCATTTCCATACACCAGATCCTGTGTCTCTGGGAAAAACAAGCAAGTTTGTGGAGGGCAGTGAGCACTCTGCATGCATTCTGGAGTCTTCTTCAGAGGCTGGTACAGTGCCCCCCCCCCACAATATGTTTCCAACAAACCCTGAGTCATGTCTGTGCTTCCCCGACATTCCTCCTCTATGGATTACCTTGTCACACTTCTCGCCTCCCTTGGAATAAGGTAAAATGACCAGAACAAAGACCATAACCTTCCCACATCTTTCCATCAGTGTGTGCCTATCTTCTCTTCAAAAATGACCAACATTCACCTTCTCTGAATATATTTATTCACTATGCTGAGAAACTGCATTTAAGTAAAAGGGTTTGCTTATGTCTCCACAAGTCACTACACACACACACACACACACACACACACACACACACACACACACAAATGAACACCACTCACAGAGCCCAAAATTTTTGGAGGGCTCAGAATTTCAGAACACCAATATTTCAATATGTGCCAAACTAAGTCGGCCAAATGAAAACAAAATTGGGCGCATGCTTTTCTGCCTCACTGACCCTCCATCTTGTTTAAATTCTCTCTCTCTTTCTCTCTCCCTACTTTCTTCTGAAGTCTTCTTTTCCTTCAGAGGTAACTGAGGGCAGCCTCAAAATATCTGTCCCAGACCATCTGCTCTTGGCTGCTGAATGTCTCAGTCACATCATTAACCCCAAAGTCTAACTATGAATTGGGGAAATGATTCCCAAAGCTGCAGCCCAGCTATAACCACTCACCTTTCTCAAGTTCCATTTCTGTAGGAACCTATAGGATCCCTCATGAATGTCCCCAAAACACACAAATCTCACAAGCTCAAATCCGAATGGATCTTCCTCTCTCAAAACAACCTTTTGAAATCATTATACAAAGAGGCTTATATTCACAAACATCACACACTTAGAAACATCCACACCTAGAAACAACCACACTTCTTTTCCTTTGGCCCATGTCTAATGTTTGCATAAAATATTACACATGATGAGTGGATCTATTGTAGACTTAAAAAAATTTTTTTAATGTTCATTATTTTTGAGGGAGAGAAAGACAGAGTGTGAGCTGGGGGAGGGTCAGAGAGAGAGAGGGAGACACAGAATCCAAAGCAGGATCCCAGCTCTGAGTTGTCAGCACAGAGCCCAATGTGGGGCTTGAATTCCTGAAACATGAGATCATGACCTGAGCTAAAGTCAGATGCTTAATTGACTGAGCCACCCAGGTGCCCTTAGACTTTTTTTCTTTTTTTTTTCTGTTTATTTACTTATTTTTTAACATATGCAATTATTTTCCATCATTTACAATACAGTAGTTACAATTACACTCCAAACAGAAAATCAAAGTAAAAAATCAAAACCCCAACTTCTATTTCATGTAATTAGACTTATACAGAAATTAGAAGGTTATGTTACAGCTAGTTAATCACCTAATTTCACAGTTATCTGAAATGGTGATCATTATATAGCAGCTTATCTATGATGCATTCAAGATACATGATACAATTTATTACTTGCCCATAAGCTAAAACAGGGCCTGCTTAATACCTTTCCTTAAATTCCACCTCTATACTACACTATACTTGAGGTCCATGCAAAAAAGTAGCTACCTTTTATATAGGAAATGGATGATTAAGTCTTTGGTGTTGTAAAAGCAACTTCATTTAAACATAACCACCCCCACCACCAAAAAAAAGAAGAGGGAAAAAAAAAAGTAAAGAAAATAATAAGGGAAAAACCCAAGACACACTTCCTAGGGGAAAAAAAACAATAAAACAAAAGTCCTTTGGATTGTTCCGTTTTTTGTTTCTATACAAGTATATCCTCAGCACCTGACGTCTAGATTCCTGACAACATATGACCAGGTTTCCTTGCACCTGGGCTCTCTCAGCTCTAGACTGTCTGCCTTAGGTCAGTTTCACTAGAAGCAGAGGCTGAGATGGCAGTACTTGTTCATGTCATTGATTGAGACCATGTTCTCAGGAGAAGGGGAAGGAGGGGGAGGTGATACAACAGGGGAAGGATGCTAATTAAAATTGTGCTCCCAGTAAGAGACTCCCTGCCAGGACCAGATTAGGTCTAGGAATTGGTGACACAGGGAAACTTTGGAGAATCAATGACAAGAAAAGTCGGTCCCATCTTGAGATGAGGGCACCAGCCATTTCTAAGCCTATGACAATCAGTATGCCTGATGGATGGGGTGTCTTACTCCCCCATCCAAAGAGTTCAATTAGCCAAGGGCAACTCTCCAGAGACAGAAGAGGACAGCTGTGGGGTGTGGCCCACTCAGAGCAGTGGGGGGATGGGTGAACCTGTGGTGGAGGGCATGTAGGCAGAAAACAACATCCCCAACACAAGTGGTTCTCAAAGTATGGTCCTTGGACCAGCAGCAGCATCACCCAAGAATTTGAATGACATGCAAATTCCCCAGCCCCAACCCAGGTCCACTGTGTCTGAAACCTTGGGGATGGGACAAAACATTCTGTGGTTTAGCCAACCTTCCCGGTGATTCTGAAGCACACTGAAGTTTGCATCATCTACATCATCCCACACAGAGCTTATAAATATGTCTTAAGTCCCACATGAATATTTCTCCACAAGTCAAGAGCCCATAG
>NC_043705.1:140702115-140708871 GCF_006229205.1 Suricata suricatta | reverse complement strand
TCTCTCTCTCTCTCTCTCTCTCCCCTGTCGAAATAAATAAATACACATTAAAAATAAATAAAACAGTAAACTCCCAAGGTGAACATTAAAGGCTTTCTGCCAAATTAGACACCTTCTGTCCCTCCAAAAAATCTCTCAGCAACCCCTTTTTGTTTGTGGCTAGCAGTTTTCAAGAATCACAGAATATTGGAAGAGAACTTTGAGATTAATTACTCTAGCTCCCTCCTTTTTGCAAATGAAATGACAGAGGCCCCCAAATTGTAAGCTCTTAACCAACACAACACAATGGAACGTGGGTCTCCTTAGTGTAAGTTAAACACTTTTTGTTATACACTGTGCCAACTTTACTCCAAATTAAGAAAACCCCCTGTAACAGTCACAATTTTACCTTTTTACATTTGTGTTTGTGTTTTCACCTGCAGTTAACACACCTGCCTAATGGTTTTTCAATCTGGTTTCATTACCTCCTCCACAAAATGTCCATGATAGATGTGGCATATTGTGCTGTAACTTATCAAACATCCACCATCCCCTTCACTCTTCTATGGGAAGACTAAATTTCCTGGCCCCGCTGATGCTGGCCTTGGCCATGGAGCAGATGTGATGTGCACAAAGTTTAGGCACACTGTTTGGACCCTGGCACTTTTGT
The DNA here is from genome assembly GCF_006229205.1 of Suricata suricatta. Classification (NCBI taxonomy): domain Eukaryota; kingdom Metazoa; phylum Chordata; class Mammalia; order Carnivora; family Herpestidae; genus Suricata; species Suricata suricatta. Next base: position 140,708,222 of record NC_043705.1, on the reverse strand, counting down.
CCTCTGCTACAGAACAAGGATTATATAGGAGGTGCTCTTAGGAACTAGATTTCGGAGATACATGGTCTTATTGTATTGCGAGTCAAACCCAGGAGAGCTCCCGCTGGCCACAGACCTGTGGGAGAAATGGATGCTTGGTGAAACACCACCTGGTTGTTTGCCATGGCACAGCAACAACGACAAGAATCTGTATATACCAATCAGACACTGGAGGCCAGCACATCCCATGCGCAGTTCATGCATTGACCCATCTAACTTTCACAACAGTCCTACAAACTGGGTGTCATGACTAGGCTCATTTTATAAATGAGGCAAGAAAAATGACACAACTTACCAAAGCCACGTTGATGGGGTACAACCAGGACACCTGGCTCTAAAAGTCCTTCTGCCCTCTGTTCTGTAGGTAACGTTGTAGGTGTTTGGTTACTTCCATCTAGGTGTTTGGTTACTTCCCTTCCCTGGGTTCCCAGATTTCTACAGGAATTACTAAAACTCTGCCCTTATCCCATAGTACTGAGTTGTAAAGGTCTCTTAACATATCTCCCTGCATAGGTGGAGGCGCCAAATATTACACGGTCCACCTAAGGAGCCTGTAAAAAGGAGTTAGGTAAGTGTTGGTTACATGACAAATCACGAAGGCCCTAACTTGGCTTTTAGCACTAAGCTGTGACCTCCTCACCGAGCTCCCATCTCCTCCAATCCTTCTCCAAGCCCCAGAGGCAACCTACCTCTGTCTCCATCTTGTCACCCAGCTCTCCAAGACCAGACCCTCATTCCTGTGTCTTGATCTCCTATAATCTGTCCTCAGAACATCTTTTCTCCCTCCTTTTTTTTTCTCCCTGGGTTCACCTCATGCTCCACCCAAGCACCATATTCAGTCCTGCCTGAATATAAAATTCCCTCCACCTTGACGGGCCCTTCCCACCCTAACCAAGGTGCAAGTGCTTCCTGACCTGAAGGCCCAATCCACACACTACTCTCCTCCAGCCCTTTGGCTGAACATCTTCTTCCCCCATCTGGGCTTCAAGAGCACATCTCCGCCTCCGGTGTGTTTGTATCTAGCTTATGGCATTCCTCTCAAGTCAACCAATGCTTTGTGTGGATGCCTATTTCTCTTGCTGCTCTCAGCCTCTTAAAGCTAGGATCCATGTCAAATTCATCTATACCATCCAGAAATAGCTAGCACAATGACTGGCAAAGAGTAGGCATTTGATAAATCTTTCCACCATGAATAAGTGATGTTAGAACTCGTTTGCTTAAATGAGGTATTCACTGTTAGCTTGTTCTAAAGGGGGTTGAGTGGCAGCGTGCTGCAGGATCAATCACAGAGAGCACGTCACCACCAGCTTCCCATCAGCAGATGTTGCCCATTGTAGAGATGCACGCGGCCCTGTTCAGGCACTGCTGCCAAACAGAAGGTTCTCTTGGCAGAAGCGTTGGCACCCTCTGCATTCTGCAGGCTGCACTCCTGAGCCAGCTTCTTCATTGGCAAATGAGACTTCTTGGAACTGGCTGGTGCCACCCTCCAAAGGTCTCCTGCCACCCAAACAGATGGGCACAAATGTAAGTGTGCCGGGTAGCGAGCATGCACATCAGGTCAGAGCTCCCAATAAAAGATTTGTCTCTCAGACGTGGAACTGTCTCATCCAAACAGAAAGGCACACTGCTGGGCTATGTGAGGTGTCGGGAAGAGGTCACTCACCTAGTCTAATTTTGGAATCCATTCATTAAAGAGTCCCAGACCTGGAAGTTGGAGAGAGGATGAGAAAGAGCTGAAAGAAAACACCATTGTGCTTTAAAGCTTTGGCTGCTGGCATCCGTAGAGCTGGAGGGAGATGCTTTCTCTTTCCAGGTGGAGTTTAGATTTGAGACATGTCTTTAAGCAGTGGCTAAACTCATGGCTGGGACTCCTGTGATCACCAGCGGGGAGGCAGGACACCAGATGCTTCTCTCAGGGACTGGCATGCCTCCACACACAGAGGTGAATAACAGTTTAAACTCTTCCCATCTGAGCCAACCTCTGTAAACCTCTTTCCAATAGTGTGGATTCAGAGAGAAGAATGCACTCTATGTCCTGCCTCATTGAGAACCTGGTTGCCGTAATGTCCAAACTCAAGCTGAAAACCTTGATTGACTCAGAGGTTATCTTAACTGTGTGACGGCCTGAGTTGGCTAGACAAAACAGTCAGTGGCAGGAGCAGCCAATGTGGCCTTTGGAGGACATAACAATTTTAAAAACTTGCAATTGACAAAGAAATGATACCTACAACTCTAAAGCACTTTAATTCTGGTTTTTTTGGTTGTTTTTTGAGACACTAAAGACAGGAAGTGTATTGATCTACTTAGTCAGTGGATCTCACAAGTAATTTCTTCCATGGGGATTTGTGTTTTTGCTTTTACTTTCCAAACTCTAATGTACCCATGACTCACTCAGAACACAAGAAGTGCAGCTTGAATGTCCCACTCGGTCAACTGCAGGATATGCCAAATAGCTACAGGACCATGGGGAAGCCACAAAATGGAAAACACATAATCTGGCAGAACAACTGTCCACTGGCCAGTAGGTGACCTAGTTCCTGGACCAATATGCTGCCCAGCATTGGAAGGTGCTCAATCTCTGAAATGGGCTATAAATGTTCATTCCAGGCTGTAACATTTGGAAGTAGAGAGCCTTAAAGACTTCAGGCTTTGCTGGTCACTTTAGGGGGTGTCAGGTGCTTCTCTGTAGATAAAATCCATCCAGTCTACTTATTGTCTGCTTTTGAAAAGTCACTCTTTATTTCCAGACAGCTCCAGACAGAGGCTTGACTAGGGATTAAGTATCCATCGTGAATGTGGTTCAGAGACATTAAAAAAAAGAATAAGAAAAGAAGAATAGTTTAAACATCCACTATAGAAGGAATATCTCCGTGTGACAGCTTGAAATGTTGCATTCCTCAAACAAAGAAGGCAATATATCGCCTTGCAGAGCATCTCAGTTGTGCTTGCAACATTTTTCTGCCAGAAAAAAATTATTTTTAATAATGAGTCAAGGCCTAGCCTCTGAGGTGTTTTTACACAAAAGATTTTGAAGAAATTAACTTCTAATTTTATTTACCGATATACATGCATCTTTAGATCTTTAAAAGTATTTGGCACTCACTCATTTTTCAGTTAGAATTAGTCCAAGAGTTTGACATTAGGATCTTTGGATGACTTAATTGTAGATCATAAGTGTGTCCAAACTCAACTTCGCTGCCCAGAATTTTTTTTTCCATCTCTCCTCTTTCTGGCATGAACTCACTACAATGTTCATTTGTCTGGTAGCAGGATGAATGGCCAACTCCAGGCATGTACAAGTTGAAGAAGCTATAATTTGCTCCTGGTTTCCTTTGAAGGTCACTAAATTTAATACTGTGATTGAAACCCAATGCCTTCTATAAATCTCCAGAGAACTGTGATTCCTAAGAAAGCAGATAATTTGGGCAGATACATTGACCTGTGCACACATGTTAAACAATTATAAATTGTTTCCTTTCATCTGTCTCAGAAGTAATCTATAGCAGGATTCCAAAATATAAATCCTATCTAAGGTGAGACAGCAAGGGAATAGCCCATGAGGATTGGTGGCTTCACCCACTGTGCTGACATGCTGCACAGCATCAGATGGTGACAGATGACACTGATTTTCAGCCTCGTCTTGATTTGAACTGGTGGCTTCCATCTCTGGCTTCCTTCTTGAAGGCAAACAACAACAAAGACATGTCTCATTTATCCTCTTGGCGTCGTTCCCAGTCAATGAACAAGGATGACACTTCTCCCAGGTAACCAGCTCAAAGTTTTCTAGCTGAGCTGGTTAATGCAGAAAATGTTTTGCATTGGGAAATACGTGATAAAAATCATTCTTTTGCTCGGTGCCTGGAGGGAAGATAGGGCGTTTGGAACGAAGCAGTGCTGGCTTCGCCTCTCCCATGTAGTCTTGGAGAGCCTGGAGTGGAAAATTGGCTGTATCCCCGGACACACGTGAAGCCAGCAGAGTTCTCTAGATCCTCCAACTGGGAGAACAAGGGGTGCATCTGCAGGAACGTAACTTTGTTGGGGTAGCAGGGGCTCCTGGCTCAATGCAAAGGGGCATGCCAAACACTTGAGGCAGAAGAATGGAAGTGGAGTGACCAACGATGGAGGGACACAATAGGAAAAGATATGTTTGAGAGTGATGAGGAGGTCAAAGATACTAAAAAGTACTGAATCCCAAATCCACCTCCCTATCATTTCTCTCGCCCTCAATGGAAAGGATTCTCCTGATTTTTAATCACCCTTCATTTCAGTGTGACTCACACCATCTACTTATATTAGCTTGATAGACCTTCTGTAACAAAGTACCACAGACTGGGTGGTTGAAACTACTGAAATGTATTGCCTCACACCACTGGAGGCCAGAAGTCCAAGATCAGAATGCCAGCGAGGATATTTCCTTCTGAGGCTGTGAGGGAGAACCTGCACCAGGCCACTTTCCTGATTTCCGGAGGGCAGCAGTGTAGAGTTATTGGCGCTCTTTGGCCAAAGAAACACCGCCCTGATTTCTGGACCTGATTTGTGTCTTTATGCTCACATGTTGTTCTCCCTGTGTATGTGTCTTTGTGTATAGATTTCCCCCTTTCAAGAAGGATGGCGATCATATTGAATTAGCAGTCCACCGGTTCAGGATGATCTTATCTTAACTAATTACATCTGCAACAACCCTATTTTCCAAATAAGGTCATATCCTGAGGCATTGAGGATTAAGACTTCGATGTATAAATTTGAAGAGGGTGTTATTTAACTTGTAATACTTCCTAAAGTAACATTTCCTTAACAATCTGTATCTTCCTTCTCAGGCTGAGAGATCAAAACTTCACCAATCAGAGTTATAATAAGGGACAGAGGCTCTTTGAGGTAATATAAGACCACCAATTCAAGGACATGCTCAAACTGCAGAAGCAAAAAGGAGAGTAGAAACCAATTAGCTAGGGGCTCTTGGATGACTCAGTCAGTTGAGCGTATGAGTCTTTTTTTGTCTTTTTTTTAATGTTTTTTATTTATTTTTGAGAGACAGAGAGAGATAGTGCGAGCAGGGGAGGGTCAGAGAGAGAGGGAAACACAGAATCTGAAGCAGGTTCCAGGCTCTGAGCTGTCAGCACAAAGCCCGACATGGGGCTCAAACCCACGAACTGTGAAAGCATGACCTGAGCCAAAGCCGGATGCTTAACCGACTGAGCCACCCAGGCACCCCAAGCATATGACTCTTGATTGCAGCTCAGGTAGTGATCCTAGGATCATGGGATTGGGCCCCACATCAGTCTTTGCACTGAGCATGGAGCCTGCATGTGATTCTCTCTCTTTATGTCTCTTACTCATTCTCTCTCTCAAAAAAAAAAAAAAAAGTTTGATTGATTGCCTAGCTAAAACCACCAGAAACAAGTTTCAAAGTAAAGAATGAAGCTGAGGGGCACCTGGGTGGCTCAGTCAGTTAAGTGTCCACCTTTGGCTCAGGTTATGATTTCCCAGTTCACAAGTTCAAGCTCCATGTCAAGCTCTGTGCTAACAACTCAGAACCAGGAGCCTGCTTCAGATTCTGTGTCTCCCTCTCTCCCCGCCCCTCCCCCATGCTCTCACATGTGCTCTCTCTCTCTCAAAATTAATAGACACTAAAAGAATAATGAAGAAAGTTATAAAATTAGATTCAACATAAATATATGAAAAGTAAGGAAGGTTAAATAAATGAAGTACAATTATCAAACTAAAGTTTTGGTATTTTCTCACTCCAAAGGGCTATCCATGCTTTAATGGAGGGATATCAGCCCTATTTCAACCAAGGCTGAGAATCCTACATAACAGGAGTTGAGTGTTATTTTCTCAAATCCTCTTTGAAAAGTAAAGACGTTTTTATATTGTGATAAATTGCTAATAGGTTGTGATTTCTAAGACAGCTCCTAAAAAAATAGACAATATTTCACTTCAAAACAAGAAAATGCAAAAAAATAGATGGATAAGAAATACTCAGTCTCATGCTAAGCGAAACAAGTGAGGCAGAGAAGGATTGATACCATGTTTGCACTCATAGGTCTAACAGGAGAGACCTGGCAGGG
>NC_043705.1:140639091-140702015 GCF_006229205.1 Suricata suricatta | reverse complement strand
AAAAAAAAGAAATATTCAGTCTCACAAAAATTAGACAATCAGAGAGAGAAACAGAAAAGAAAAAGAAAGGGCAAGTTGGAAGTACAGCAAAACAAAAAAATATCTAAACTTTAACTTTTATTAAATGTAAACTGATTAAAATTCCAGGAAATAGCAAGGATCATGCAATTGATTTCTAAAATCCCAGCTAGGGGCGCCTGGGTGGCACAGTCGGCTGAGCGTCCAACTTCGACTCAGGTCATGATCTCATGGTTTGTGGGTTCAAGCCCCTCATCGAGCTCTGTGCTGACAGCTAGCTCAGAGCCTGGAGCCTGCTTCACATTCTGCACCTCCCTCTCTCTCTGACCCTCCCCTGCTCACACTGTCTCTTTCTGTCTCTCAAAAATAAAAAATATTAAAAAATCTTTAAACAAAAATTTTAAATCCCAGCTATATGTTGTGCATAATAGATACATCCAAAACATAAGGATCCAGAAAGGGTAGATAAAAGAATTCAAAAACACATACCATGTGATTCTAACCAAAAGAGAAAATCTGTGGCTCTCAGGTAAACTAGACTTTAAGGCAATAAATATTTCTATAGATAAAGAAGGGTCTCTAAAATTATAAAAAATTTAATTCACCAGGAAGACATAAATATTTTAATTTATATGTGCCTATAGTGGGCTGAATGGTGGCCCCGAAAAAGGCATTTCCCCATGATAGTGTCCAGAACCTATGAATGTTATCTTATTTGCAAAACTTCTCCTTAGGTTGATTAAAAATAAATCAAATTAAGAAAACCCAAATGCCTAAGATCAAGAATTAAAAATCCTAAACAAATTTCAGCACACTGAGTCAGCAATTTAATTTTTAACTAGAGTACCTAATGTTCAAGAATAAACCCATTGGGTTTATTCTAAGAATATAATCTTGATTTAATACTAGAAATTAATGTACCACAGTGTACCTCCAACAGATACTGATAATCCCGGTAAATGCTGATGACAAAATTCAACATCTATTCATGAAAAAATCATTTATATAAATAAAGCATCAGAGAGAATTTCCTAAATTTGATAAAGTGTATCTAAAAATCGCTTATAATTTGGAAATAGAATGATGAAACTTTTTGCTTGGTAATCAGGTAATATGAAAATAATATTTCTTAGCACTATTTCTGCTTGAGGTTGTATTATACATTCTTTTTTTTAATGATTTTATTTTTTTCTGAGAGAGAGAGAGAGAGAGAGAGAGAGAGCGAGCGAGCACGAGCAGGGGAGTGTCAGAGAGAGAGGGAGACACATAATTGGAGGACAGTGTTGGGGGCCGCCAAGTTTTCTGGCTGCCTCAGGCAAGGATTATCACCCTCCGGAGAGGGAACCAGTAAACAAGATTTGCATCTAGAGGCTGGAGACTGCCATTTCCTGGTCAAAATAACTTTGGCGTCTGTCATGCTGGGCCAGACGTGGAGTGGCCAAGGTGCACAAAAGATCAAAACCGCATTTTGGATTGTTCAGTGCTGGCTTCCCCCCACCCAGCAGTTGCAACCTGATGGCCCTCTAGTTGCCCTGGGCAACGGGGCAGTTTTAGACTTTTAGCTGTTTTACAATATGTAAAAACTGTGCAGCTTGCTGAGGCGATGTTTTGACCCCTTTAAAGCATACATTGTATTATATCTATACGGAGTCCTCTTTCTTTAACTCCATATGGCTCCAAACTTAATCACGCACTTAATATCAATGAAGAGTTCTCTTTTGTTAGGCTCTTTATGGCTCAAAGCTTAATTTACATTCTTGACTCTAACACTGCCTATCTTTATGGGAGGGCATTTGCAGCAATCCAAAACAAGTAGAACAGACTCTGTAATTGCCCCTTATTTTTTATCCCTTATTTTTTATAATACAGTGACTCAAAGACAAACAAAGATTCACTCACACACACACACACCCCAATTAGCTGTGTGGCCCAGTGCTCAGGATCAGGAGATGACCACGCAAAATTAACTGTGTGGCCCAGTGCTCAGGTTTTAGAAGGAGGCGACCACGCGGTGGTCCAGTGCTCAAGTGAGTGATTGGTGATTTTAGGGCAGGAATTAAGCAAATAGTCTAAATGGAAACCCTTAAAGCACAGGGAGTAAAGTTATCTAAGTGTTTTTCTAAAACCTCTGCGGAGGAAGAATGATGGCCTCTAGTGTGTGTGTGTGAGTGAACCTTTGTTTGTCTTTGCGTCACTGTATTATAAGAAATAAGGGGCAATTACAGAGTCTGTTCTACTTGTTTTGGATTGCTGCAAACGCTCTCCCGTAGAGATAGGCAGAGTTAGAGTAAAGTAAGTAAATTAAGTTTTGAGCCGTAAAAAGTCTACAGAAAGAGATCTATTTATTTCCCAGGTTAACAGCTAAAAGTTTTAAACAACAAAGGTTTAAAACTGCCCCGTTGTCCAGGGCAACCAGAGGGCCATCAGGTTGTAACTGCTGCGTTGGGAGAAGCCAATTTGCATAACACTAGCTTCTCCCTCTGCCTTAGGAGATAAGAAACAAAAGACCTCAGAAATCAGGGGGGGGTTTTGCACCAAATTTCGAGGTTAAAATAATTGTTAAAATAGTTTTAAAGGTTCTTAGTAAGTTAAAACGTTAAGGTTTTATTTGATAATAAATTAAGATTAAATTCATTGGCTGTCTAACAAGTTAAAACTAAAACAAAAGTCAACTAATTAATATATTGGTATAAAATAAGGCCTGTAGATATCTGTGCTTTTAACTTGTGGCAAAACAACTGGGGATATTTAAAACTGTTAAAAAGCTGCTTTATACGTAATTGATTCAGAAGTTTACCATCTAAGAAAAGTTTTGATTACTAAGCCCTTAATAGGAGACTAGATTTCTAAGAGTTAATAGTCTGCTAAGTGCGATTTATAAATGGTTCAACTGCTCAAATATATGTACAATTCTTAAAGTTTTAATGTTTTAGTAAAGATCATTACTTAACACCTTTAACAAACAAAATATAAGTGTCACTAAATTTAAACTGTAACTTAACAGCCTTTATATTTAAAGAGCATTTATGTACTTTAAGGATGTTCAAAAACTATTGGGGGATATTAATTGGATTTGGCCTCTTTCAAGGCTGTCTGCTAGAGACCTTATTCCCCTGTTTAAGATCTTGCATAAAGACTCCCATCCAAATTGCAAAACGAGAATTAACTCCTTTGGCCCTAAAATCCTTACCTAAAGTTAATAAAACTTTACGAGGGGCCGTGCTTACAAGCATTAATTACAATAAGCCTTGGTCTTTAATAAAATTATTTCTTTTCAAACTAGGGAAACTTCAGCATAGAGAGCTAAACTTGTTGCTGTTATTAATATATTTCAAAAAACTCCAGAGAGGTTTAATCTGTGACTGGTCTCTTTCAGCAACTAAGACTGTAACAGTACCCGTCTACAAGACAAAATTTCAGGTTTAACTCATTCTAGATTGCCTGGCCTCTCTAAAATCCATCATCTCAGTGCCCGCACCTTAAGAATTATGTTTAAGATTTCTCGTGAGCAGGCACGACGAATAGTAAAACAGTGCCCTTCTTGTGTTGTGCATTTACCTGTTCCTCATTTGGGAGTAAATCCTCGAGGACTAGTGCCCAATGCCATCTGGCAAATGGATGTAACACACATTTTAGAGTTTGGAAATCTAAAGTATGTTCATGTGAGTATTGATACCTTCAGCGGTTTCCTATATGCTACTTTACAAACTGGAGAAGCAGGAAAGCACGTCGTAGCTTTCTGCCATATCAGTGTTGGGTATTCCAAAACAAATCAAAACTGACAATGGACCAGGATATACGGGAACCGCGTTCTCTAAATTTTGTCAACAGTTACACATTAAACACATCACTGGAATTCCTTATAATCCACAAGGACAAGGTATAGTAGAACGGGCACATCTATCTTTAAAAAATACCCTTGATAAAATACCCCGTCAAAGGATCTCCCAGGAATCTTTTGCACCATGCACTGTTTATTTTAAATTTCTTAACTTTGGATAAAGAAGGACGTTCAGCTGCTGAGCGTCTCTGGCAAAATGAGACACAAAAAACTTTTGCTACCGTGCTTTGGAAAGATCCTTTGGATAACAAGTGGCATGGTCCAGACCCAGTTTTAATCTGGGGACGAGGTTCAGTTTGCATTTACCAACAAAAAACAGATGCAGCCAGATGGCTGCCAGAGAGATTAGTAAAACAAATCAATCAAAATACTCAGTCCTCCAGGGAGAAAAATTCTCCTTGAGAGAAATCTTTGTCTTTTCATTTAGGACCATGCTGGGAAAAGAAGCTTCAAAGGGAACCTGGAGAAGAGGGGGAAGGAACACATCGACAGCCCTTTCTTCGTGGATTTTATGGACTTTTACCCTATCCCCTTCCATGCTTAAGACCTATTGTGGTTATATTGATCTTGGTGCCCTTGGGCCTTGTTCTATTCAATAAGGTCATGGCTCTCCTAAGGCAGCAAATAGGCGCAGCCTACCCAGGTCCATTATATTAAGCTTGATATGGCTGATCAGGAGGCTGATGGAAGAGCTATATTCTGGCAAGAGGCACGGGCTGGCTAGCCAATGACGGGTAAGAGAGACCTTACCATCCTTTCACCTAAGACAGGCGCTCAGACACAAGCTTCTGAGTGTGCCCATGACGGGTAAAAAGGATTGGCAGGTCTCCAACCTAAGACAGGCACAGTCCTTTCCTTGCCCATACTATCATATTCTGGTAGAACCCCCCCCTTTTTTTTAATGTATAGAAAAAAAGGGAGGACTGTGGGAAGCGGCAAAGATCTCAGCTGCTTGGCCATTTGCTAGCCGGATATGTCACTCCCGGAGGGGAGTTGCAAATAGGCAGGGGAGCGCCACTCCCTGTCAGAGGAGAAGCCAGAAGAACAAAGATCAACCGCCTGCAGGCAGGGTAGCATCAGCCCCTCAGGCGCGGTGCTAAAACCCTTTAGTCTGGTTCCCCTTTTACTCCAATCTTAATCCCTTAACCCTGTTTCCTAGCAACCGACCTAGGTCAGCTGCCTTGTTTTCCCGCCTTGAAACCTTTATAAGAGACAGTTTTCTGAATAAAGCTCTCTCTTTCTTGCCTGATCTGAAACCGTGAGTTGTGTCTTTACTCTCTGTGCATCCCCCTTCCTACCCTTTCTCTCCCTCCCTCAGGAAAAGAACCCACGAGGACTCTCCGCCCTGCCGGTCAGGGTGGACGAGACAGGTACCGCTGAAAGCTAGGGACAAGCGTGCCAGGATCTGGCCTCGGTTAAGACAGGACAGGCTCCAGGCTCTGAGCTAGATGTCAGCAGAGACTGACATTGGGCTCGAACCAACGCACCATAAGATCATGACCTGAGCCGAAGTCGGACACCTAACTGACTGAACCACCCAGGTGCCCTGGTTGTATTGTACATTCTATCCAGCATGGTAATACAATAAAAAATATATAAAAATTTAAAAAGGAGTTTCAAAGATCTCTTTACTTTAAGACAGTATGATTGTGTTTGTAGAAAACACAAAATAATCTAAAGATGTTAATTAGAAATTATAAATGAGTTTAGTAAGTTTGCTCAATGAGGGCCCTCTAAAAATTCATTGCATATAAAAATATGCAAAAATATGTAAAAATCAAAAGCATATAAGATCTACTTTCCTAATATAATTAGTATGTTACACTAGCATCAAACATTTGGAAAATGAATTTTTTAAAAATTTCACTTATGGTAGCATCAAACACCATAACATCCCTAGGAAAAAATTTTACAAAGACATCATGATCTCTACAATGAAAGCTACAGACATGGCTGAAAGCAAGACTTTAAATAAATGGAGAGAGATTCCATATTCCCAAATTGTAAGATTCAATGAAGTTAATAGGTTCAATATAATTAAGTGCCAATTCTTCCAGATCAACGTGAAGATTTAATACATTTCCAATCAAGCTCCAGCAGGTTTTTGAAAGTGTGTAAGGAAGCAGATGGACCTAGTATTACCAAAACAATTTTGTGAGGTAAGAACAAAGTTTGAGGATTTATACCAACCTGGATTAAGACTTACTATAAAGTGATAATAACGAATATGGTTTGATTTTCAGGAAAGACATATACAAGTGCAACAGAAGAGTGATCCAGAAACAGATCCATGTATGTGGCCAATAGGTCTTTTTACAAATTTGTCAAGGCAATTCAGTATGGTAGGGAGTCTTCAACAAATGATGCCCGATCAAATGGACATCTATACAGAATAAAAGAAAAGAAAAAGGCACCAACCCTTCCTTCAGACCACACACAAAAATTAACTCAAAATAAGGGCATCTGCGCAGCTCAGTCCGTTGAGCATCTGACTTCGGCTCAGGTCACAGGTTCATGAGTTTGAGCCTCCACATGCAGCTTGCTGCCATCAGCCTGTCAGCGTGGAACCTGCATCAGATCCTCTGTTCCCCTCTCTCTGCACTCACTGTCCCCCATCTGTACTCTCTCAAAAATAAATAAACATTAAAAAATTAACTCAAAGTGTATCATAGACCAAAGTGTAAAGCCTCAATTATAAGACTCCTAAGAGAAAACAGCAGAAAACGTTTGTGATCCTGTAGTAGGCAAAGATTTCTCAGCTAGAATTCAAAAAGTATAAAATGGAAAAAGGAACAGATTCATCTGTATTTAAAACTTTTGTTCTTAGATGTAACTTAAAAGGTAAAAAGGAAAAGTCAGGGTGGGAGACAGTGTTGACAACCCATGTTTCTGACAGAGGGCGTGTGGAAAGACTATATAAAGAACTGCACAAATCAATGCTAGGAAGACAAGATACCCAATTTTTAAAAGGGGCAAAGGGTTTGAACACTTCACCAAGGAAGATATACAAGTGGCCAATAAGGACATAAGTAGTTGCCAGGGAACAGACAGAGGAAGAGATGGATCTCAAAGGAGCACAGGGAAGCGGCTGTCCTCCATGTTTGTGGTGATGCTTTCATTGGCATGTACATACATTAAAACTGATCAGGTTGTAGACTTTAGATACACACAGCTTGGAGTGCCTAGGTGGCTTAGTTGGTTGAGAGTCCAACTTCAGTTCAGGTCATGATCTCATGATTCATGGGTTCGAGCCCTGCATGGGGCTCTGTGCTGACAGTGCAGAGCATGGAGCCTGCTTCGGATTCTGTGTCACCTTCTCTCTCTACCCCTCCCTGACTCATGCTCTGTCTCTCTCAAAAATAAATAAACATTAAAAAAAATTTTAATGTGCACAGCTTATTTTACTTCAAGTAAACCGCAGTTAAGTTGTAAAACCTTTTTTTTTTCACATATATATGACATCGTTTTACATATATGTCACAATAAACAAAAAATAAAACTTTTTTTAATGTTTTATTTATTTTTGATATAGAAAGAGACAGAGCATGAGAGGGGGAGGGGCAGAGAGAGAAGGAGACACAGAATCTGAAGGAGGCTCCAGGCTTTGAGCTAGCTGTCAGCACAGAGCCTGACGTGGGCCTCAAACCCACGAACGTGAGATGTGACCTGAGCCAAAGTCAGAGGCTTAACCAACTGAGCGACCCAGGCGCCCCAAAATAAAACTTTTTGAAATTGATGCCATGGACCATAACATCAAAAAATACAAATATATAAGGAGTAAATATAACAAAACATGTATAAGACCTCTTCAGAGAAAAATCACTAAATTTTATTGAAAGACATTAAAATAAGTGAATTTACTATGTTCATGGAATAAAAGCTTCAATGTTTTCAAGGGTTTTAAAGATGTCAATCCCCCAAATTAATGATAAACTAAATGCAATCCTAATTGAAACATTTGCTGGTTAATTTGGATATGTGCGTGTGTGGAAATTGGCCAACTGATTCCAAAACACAGATGAAAAAGCAAAGAACCCAAGAATAGTCAAGACACTGATTAAGAACAAGGTGTTGGGACTCCCTCTCCCAGATACCAAGACTGGTTATCAATGTCAGGTAATGAAGACACATTGGTTGTTGGGAAATAGGATGAACCGTCCTTATCAGACTTCTGTTCTCAGAACGCTGGGAACATGGAACTTGATGAAGTCCCAGGAGGACGTGCAGGACAGGGCCTTCCTGGTCATCAGCCAAGAGTGACAAGGAGCTACAAGATATACACACACACAGTTGCAAGCTGCTCCTGTTCTGCCCACTCTGTGACTGTCTCTATTGTTCTAGTTAAATATTTACTGTTGACTAAACGTTTACCATGCTCTCCAGGCTTGCAAGGAGGGTATAAAATAAGATGCTGTTCCTAATGAAGTTTGCCATTAGCCTTCAGCTCTTGGTCCATCTCCATCTCTTTCAGGGACATCCATGGTACCCTTGTTTTCTGGGACCATCCACGTTTCCATTGAGAAACGTCCCTTGTTCACGTTCCCATTCGTGGTGTTTGAGAACGTCCTTGTTTCCATCGGCCATCAGCCTTTGGAAACCATCGTTGTGTCTTGCTGGTCAGCTCCCAAGCACCCCTCCTCATGAAGGAGAACCTACCACAATTGGTACTGGTGTGGACATAGACAAACTGACAAATGAAAGGAATATACAGCTTAAACACACACACACAGGCTTACGTGGATAGTAGAGAAATGCGAGGGGTAGCCTTGCAGATAAGTAGGAGAAGATGGGCTTCTCAATAAACCACATAGAGATCACTGCATATCCACAGGGAAACATGAAATGGAAACACGAAATGGTCACACATAGCATCTTCACGAAGCTTACAAACAATATTGAGTAAATACAATCAGACAAAAGGATACATTCACTATGATTCCACTTATGTTTAATTCAAGAACAGGATAATCTCAACTAGATTGTGTAGGGATGCATTTATAAGAGACAAAAATATTCTTAAAAAACAAAAATGTGATTATCGAAAATACAGGACAGGGGTTAGACTCTCGGAGAGGGATATAGATTTGAAAAGGACATTTGGAGCCTACTAGTGCTAAGTTCTCAATTCTGTGGCTTTTACATGGTTGTTTGCTTTATAAGCATTCATCAAACAACAATTCATACAGATTGTATGCACTTTCTGTATGCTGCATTTCAAAACAAAACAAGGAAAAATGATGTACAACCAAAAAATGTGTCTAGGAAGTCTTAGACTTCAAAACTGAAAGCAAGAATTTGTAGGTAGCAGGTAATCTGTGTAATTGCCCAGTTGGATGTCTGAGGCAGTGTCAGCTGCTGGCTGTGATGTCCCCGTCACTAAGAGGGAGACAGATTTAATAGCCATGCTTAAAGTGTCAGATGCAAGAACAGTCTTATTTTTTACTAATTCCTTTCGATCTCAAGCACCTTGTCGTTATAATGGTCTATTTTCCTGTCTATCAGAGACAATGAAACCCCCACCTAGCAGCACCTAAGGTCTTATGGAAGCCACTCCCTTTGGCCCCTGGAATAGACCTCCAGTCCTATCTAACTGGAGCTGCAATCGCCTCACACTCAAGGTAGTCAAGAAAGACAGCCATGACAGCAATCTAACAAAAGCAAAGACAAAGAATGATGGGAGATGTCAGTCATAGAAAGAAAAGCTTAAGGAATAAAGGGCAAGAAAAGAACTTTCCACAGCCAAGAGATACACTTCCATTCACAAACTGCATTTTGTTTTGTAGACAGTGAGTTCATTTTCATTTAAGAACTGAAAATTCAGCTTGCTTTCGAAGGTGCACTATTTTCAAGTGGATGTGATTTCCCCAGATGGTTTTGCTCATGGTGCCCCATTGATTACTATGCTCTGCTGCCTGCAAGCCGTAGATCTGTTGGAATCTAACCGACTGGGGATTGTTTGTTATTTTGGTTTCAGAGCAACTCTGTCCTGAGTCACACTCATACAAGCAAAATAACGCCAAGGGACCTGATCAAAGCTGGCCATGAGAAACCTCCGTCGCTGGCTATTTCTTGCACAAAAGTGAATATATTACTCCAGCTTTGTCAGTAAACATGCATCGACCACTATATTCTCACCGTCTGGATGAGACAGCACCTCAGGGCCAGAGAACCCAAGTGGGTGGGTGGAAGTCTGAGTCACAATCAGAACGGCAAGGACAGTAATTCGTACCTCTCATGGGATTCGCTGAAAAGCAGAATGAATAAAAATGGGTAGAAAACAGTAGTGTCAAGGAGCTAAAAGCACTGTGTGCACATTGTTGTGAAATGTTAAGTCAACAGTCCCTTGGTGTATTGCTCCAGCATCTAATACATTATCGGGCAGGCTGTGAACTCCCGGAGACCTAATCTAGGAATGTGAGCATGTGTGTTTGTGCACATGTGTGTGGGTTCAGTTTTAAGCGAAGGAAGTGGTGATAGGGGAGGAGGGGGTGAGAGAGGCAGGAAAGGAATCCAAAGACATGCAAAAAGGGGAAACCACGATCTAACCACCCTTCGACTGGACAAGCAAACACATTGAGGAATCAGGTGCCAACACTGGGTGTGTGACAAATGCCCCTGCTGCCATCTGGGAGAATGGACACACTGGTGATGGCAGCCCCCTGTCCAGACCTGCCCTCCTATCCTCTGCCCTCAGCCCTCCCCTCCCACTGCAGATCACCTGCCTGCCCCACAGCTCACGTCCCCAGGCTCTGGGTGCCTTTGAACTGCCCAAGGCACCAAGCAACAAGCCAGATAAAAGCGAATAGGGAATAACAACCTAAGGAAGCAAGACTAAGAAGAAGGCTCCCTTCCAATCAGAGTTTCTGGTGCCTTGGGTTGGTTCTGCAGAGGAGTGGTGTGCGAGGGGCTTATGGGGAGAGAGAGCAGGAGGCTGAGCTGTTTGGGGGGAGAAGAAAGAAGGAGTAAGGGTCTCAGACGGCAGGAGAAATGGCTGGGCCGAGTCCACAGGCAATTCTGGGGCCCACGTCACCCCCGGAGGAGTCCTGCGTCATGCCCAGTCACTGGCTCGCTGCAGCCTGCTGGTGGGCAGCCTCAGTGTAAATGTGGGGCGGGGGGAGGTTAAGAAGGGGCGGCAGAGCCGTTGGTCAATTTTGCTTCCTGCAGCAGAAGACATATCTGAGCAGCTGCCTCTCAAGAAGCGTGCTCCTTTACCTAGTGGTCACCTGACATTAAAAATACCCATTTTGGGGGCACTTGCGTGGCTCAATCAGTTGCTGGTGGGCAGCCTCAGTGCAAATGTGGGGCGGGGGGGGGTTAAGAAGGGGAGGCAGAGCCGTTGGTCAATTTTGTTTCTTGCAGCAGAAGACAGATCTGAGCAGCTGCCTCTCAAGAAGCGTGCTCCTTTACCTAGTGGTCACCTGACCTTAAAAATACCCATTTTGGGGGCACCTGCATGGCTCAATCGGTTAAGCATCCAACTCTTGATTTTGTCTCAGGTCATGATCTTGTGGTTCATGAGTTCAAGCTCCAAGTGGGGCTCTGTGCTGACAGTGCAGAGCTTGCTTGGGATTCTCTCTCTCTCCCGCTCTCTCTGCCCCTTCCCTGCTTATGCACTTGCATGCTCTCTTGCTCTTTCTCTCAAAATAAATAAACTTTAAAATAAAAACACTCATTGTTATCACTTAGCCCATAGCACTGAGGTCACAAACTGACAGCAATGAGCAGCATCTGACAAAGATGCCTTCTTATTTTCGTTGTGCTTTTGGATCTGAGGATTGAATAATGTTTTTTAAAATGTGTGAGCTAGTTGCCAACATTTTAAAAGCAAGAGATTTTACATGTTAAAAAATATCCATATTTCCAGCTTTTCTTGTAATGAAGTGCCTAGGGCTGATATTCCCTCACTTTGGCAGAAAAGTAGGGTCCCCTTGTGTATACTTTCCCCCTCCATCTGGCCCCAGCCCCCCTAGCCCCCGCCACTCCTTTGTGCTTATGTGGGCTGCCCTCCACTCATTCACTTGACTCGCATCATTTCAACGTTCGACTTGCTTGCATTTGTGCCCATATCACTGTCAGAACATAAGCATTAAAAATTTTTTTTAAGTTTATTTATTTTGAGAGTGAGAGAGAGAGAGTGCAGATAAGGAGAAACCGAGAATCCCAAGCAGGTTCCACACGGTCAGCGCAGAGCCCAATGTGGGGCTCGAACTCACAAACTGAGAATATAAGCATTTCTGAGGCATGATTTTGTCTGCTTGGATGAGCGACGTGAACCAGTGGCCTGGCACAGCGCTGGGCACACAGGCTGGTCCGTGTTTGTGCATGTTGTGGCACGCTACCATCACTGAGTGTTGGAAGAAATCGTCGGGGCTGGCCGGTGGTGAAGAAAAACTCGTTTCTAAGCTTTGTCAGGATGTAACCTTGTCCAACGCACACACGACGGAGCTGGCAGCTAGAGAAGACGAGACCCCAGGCCCAGGAGCCGAGGGCTGTCGTTCTCCGGATGCCGGGGCCAGTAGCTGCAGAGGGGCAGAGAGGGTGTGCACGCAGCACATAAGTCCCCCGTCGCACAGCCCCTCACGCAGGGCTGCGTTCTTTCCCTCCCACGCTCGGGAGGAAGGAGTAGGTTTGCACCCGGAAACCATGCTTATCTCAGCTCCGGCCCCAGCCCAGCCTGGAGCATGGCTACAAAATACCCACCGGGCCGCATTCCAGGGCAGCCAGGTCTGAGGGGTCCTGCCCCAGAGCTAAGGCACACTTAGGTGCGATGGAAAAAATCAAGCCCCGTGACGATGTGATGTGCGGTCCTCAAAGGCCGTGAAAGTGCATGTGGACAAGTGGTAGGAATCAGGGGAGAATGGCCTGCCGGAGCGCGAGTCCCCTGTGGCGTCTCACTCCTCCTGCAAATGACTACCAGATGGCAGGGGCCAGCAGGCCCATGCAATCTGATTAGCAGGAGCGACCGGCAAATCCATCAGGAGCAAAGAGGGCTCCTTCAAGTCCACTTTACTTGCTAAAAAACAAGCAACGTTAAGTTTTAAGAAACAAGTCCATTTTCCATGTCATTTCTCACTGTCTTACATTTGTTGCATCCATTTCCAGCTCAAAGAGTAGAGGTGTGTGCTTTGAGACCTGACTTTGCTGCTATTAAAAATCAAAGTTGGATCAAAGCCTGACACCAGGCAGAGAGGTAGAACCTTTGGTTTGTTTCTGGGTGACCTGCTCTCTCGGCCTCATCTGCAGATGATCAGCCGGGGAGAGGGGAGTCACTGATGGGGCACCTTCGAAGTATCCGGCTGCACGGTCCTTTCCACATATTTTGTCACATAATTCCCTGTTGCAGGGGTTAAGAAAGTGTACAAAGAACCCACTAGAACATGGAATAGTGCCACTGTTATGAAAAACAGTGTGGGGGTGCCTCAAAAAAATAAAAAAAAAAATAGAACTCCCAAATGATCCCACAAGCCTACTGCTGGACATTTACCGGAATGAACTGAAATCAAGATCTCAAAGGCAACCGCCAGAATGAAAAAAAGTATATATATATGAAAACCATCTCTCTGATAAGCAGTTAATCTCCAAAATATAGAAGAACTCCTGCAAACTCAATGGCAAAAAGACAAACAATCCAATTAAAAACAGGCAGAAGATCTAAATAGACGTGTTTTAAGGAAAATATACAGATGGCCGACAGGCATGCGAAAAGATGCTCAGTATCGCTCATAGTCAGGGAAATGCATCAAAACCACAATGAGATATCACCTCATACCTGACAGAATGGCTATTACCAAAAGGACAGGAAATAAGTGCTGGCGAGGATGTGGGGGAAAAGGGAACCCTTGTGCACTGTTGGTGGGAATGCAAACTGGTGCAGCCACTCAGGAAAACAATATGGAGGTTCCTCAAAAAGTTAAAAATAGAACTACCCTATGATCCAGAAATTTCACTTCTTGGTATTTATCCAAAGAAAACAAAAATGCTTGTTTGAAAAGATATCTGCACCCCGTATTCATTCCAGCATTATTTATAATAGCCAAGGTATGCAAACAATTTAAGTATCTACCAATGGGTGAATGGATAAGAAAGATACAGTATATATACAAGGGAATACTATTCAGCCATGACAAAGAATGAAATCCTACCGTTTGTGCTAACATGAATGGACCTTGAGGGCATTATGTTAAGTGAAATAAGTCAGAGAAATATAAACACAATATAATCTCACTTATATATGGAATAAAAAAATAATCTCATAGATACAGAGAACAGATTAGATTGGTGGTTGCCAGAGGTGAGGGTTGGAAGATGGGCCAAATAGATGAAGAGGCTCAAAAGGTAAAAAAAAATTCTACATTATTATAATATAAATAAGCTCTAAGGATACAATGTCCAGCATGGTGACTATAGTTAATAATACTGTAGTGCATAATTGAATGTTGCTAAGAGAGTAAATCTTAAAAGTTTTCATCACATGAAAAAATATTTGTAACTCTGCATGGTGGTGGATGTTAACTATACTTACTCGGGGTGACAATTTCAAAATATACAAATTATGAGTCTTTATGTTGTATACCTGAAACTAACATAGTGTGAAAAGTCAATTATACTTTCATGAAAAAAAAAATCTTGAAGGGACATCTGGAGTCCCATGTTCATTGCAGCATTATCCACAGTAGCCAAGATATGGAGACAACCTCATTGTCTATCGACAGATGAGTGGATGAGAAGACTCTATTTATACATACAATGAAATACTTTTTAGCTATTTAAAAGAAGGATGTTCTGCAATATGCAATATGGACAAAATCTGAGGATGCTGTACAAAGTAACACACTCTAATCACAGAAAGACAATTCTGCCTCCTTCCACTTACACAAGGTACCTGAACTCACGGACTCAGAGAATGGAATGGTGGCTGCTAGGAGGGGGGGGGTGGAGGGTTATGAATCCATGGTCATGAAGTTTCAATCAGACAAGATGAACAGGTGTACAGACAAGACTGTACCTACAGTCAACAATAATATACTGGACACGTAAAACTTTAAGACAGTAGATCTCATGGAAAGGTCTCTTTCCAAAATTAAATTAAATTAATATGAATCCACTATGTTTGGACAGGAGGAATCTTACTAGTCATGCAGTCCATCCTCCTCTTTGGCTTCTTTTAAACCCATATAACCTTTTAATAAGCAAAACAAAACAAAACAACCCCCCCCAAAAAACAAAACAAAACAAAACAAAAACTGTGTACATCCTCAAAAGATCCCATCATGACTCCTAGCTCTATCCCACCTCTGTCTTGAGTCTTATTACTGTCTATCCCATCAGCCAGTAGGTTTTAGAGCTTTATATTCTATAGATTATATCATGAAAACAAGGAACAGATATTTCCTGAATTAAAAATATACTGCAACATTAAATAGACTTTTCAAATCAACACTTTCCCCCAACTGAGACTCTGATGCAGGCTTTGCTGACCTAATTGCACAGAGAGCTCTTGAGGCCCAAAGATCATCCCCAACCTTTTCTCCCCTCTGCCTGGATCTAACCCTGTGTCTTCTGACTCAGTTCCTTGAGGACTGCTGTCTCAGTGCTCAATACTCAATAATCTGTTTTCCAAACATACAGCTCAAATCCATGAAAGCCCAGGAATAAGAGAAAACTATGAAGATGATCATATAAAGGGTAATCACTTGGGTTGGCATCCCCTTGGTGGTGATGCTATATGAACACACTCTTCCCTTCAAAAACTCTGGCCAATAAAGAAAGGGCTTCCAGGAAAGTCAGCCTCATCCAGTCCAGGGTCTGGTCTCCATGAATGGCTGAGCAAGTCCCCAGTGACAGGCAGAGGACTGGGTTCTGTGGAGACAAAACAGGGGTTCTCTAGTCTGAACCTTAGTTTTCCTACCCACCCCCCACAATTGAAGACAACTGGTCTCACGGGACTGAGTGCAACAAAACAAGATGAGGACAACGTCCCCCAGGGTAGGAAGTGGGAGCCCCATCCTACCATGCTTCCTCTGAGCAGACGGCACAGACCAGCAGTTGTACTTAAACACACATCTGAGGGAGCAGTCCGGGGGCCCTGCTCTGCCTGAAAGTGGGTGGCCTCCCACTTGTGAAAGAAAGAAAGGCAAGAAAGGGAGCCAACTTTCTTCACCCCATGAAAACAGGTAACTTCAGCAGTTTTCCTTCCCTTCCCCAAAGGCAAGGTGGCCTACCTTCCACCCTCCACATCATCACCCAGTATCTCTACACCTAGAAGATTAAACCCATTCATGCAGTGATAAAGAAGAAAGGCATTCCTTGCTGCACCAGAAACTGTGAGGGATCCCAGAAAACTGGCAAGTGACAGGACACAGGTGGATGAGCGAGACCCACAGGAGGGCCCTGTGACAAGAAAACAGAAAGACACCAAACCACTCCCTGACCAAGGAGCCAGCCTGGGACACCAGCAAGGTGAAACCCTGTGGCAGTGCAGCAAAGGAGGAGGATGGTTGACCTCCATGTACCTTTTCCTGTCCTCATGTCAGAGTGGGACCACCTCCAGGTGGACGAAGGACGAGCAGGATCTGGACAATGGGAAGAAATTCTGGAAGATCAGTCTGGCTGCTCATGGAGAACAGACTGTATGAGGTGCCCAGGCAAATCAGGAGGCCAGCAAGTGTGGATGCAGTCTTCCAGGAAACAGATAACTGGGAGTAGGACTAGGGTGTGGGTAGAAGCCTGGACTAGGGTGTGGGTAGAAGCCTGGACTAGGGTGTGGGTAGAAGCTTAGATTAGGGTGTGGGTAGAAGCCTGGACTAGGGGGTGGGTAGAAGCCTGGACTAGGGTGTGGGTAGATGCCTGGGTCAGGGTGTGGGTGGAAGAATGGAGAGGAGAACAGCGAGTAAAGAGACATTCAGGCTGTGAAACCAACAAAACAAGTTATGGATGGGCATCTTGGTGGCTCTTTTGGTTAAGTGTCTGCCTTTGGCTCAGGTCATGATCTCAGGGTTAGAGGGTTTGAGCCCCACATTGGGCACTGTGCTGATAGCACAGAAAGCCTGCTTTAAATCCTCCACCCCCCTCTCGCTCTCTGCCCCTCCCCTGCTCATTCTTTCTTTCTCAAAAAAAAAAAAAACCCAACCAACCAAGGTCATGGACTATGGACGATTGAATTTCCCATGCAGCTGTGGATGTGCAATGCAAGGCCCTTAGTGCACTTCAGCTCCACTTGCTCACCTCCCAAAGTTTATGCTGTGCTTCTCATGTTTGTAATCAACATGTATATTCAACATCTAGATACATTATTCTTGTTGATTTTTGTCAATATGCACTTCTGTTTCTGTTGGCCTTCCTTTCAGCAGTCCACATCTCCATCTGGGATCACTTTCCTCCCAACCCCCTCTCTGCCTTGTGTCCTTTATTGAAGATGTGCTCCTGGCAAGTAATCTTAATTTTTGCTTCTCTGAAAGTGTTTTTATCCCATCTTAATTTTTGAAGAATATTGCCATGAATAAAAGGATCCTAGGCTTCTTTCATTGCTTTGAGGAAATTATTCAATCGCATGAGATTCCCATGATTTCCCATCAGAAGTCAGGGGTTGGGTCTTGCTGTTTCAAAAAACTGCCTTTTCAACACCTCTGACTGTTTTTAAGACTTCCTTTTATCTTTGGTTTTCAGAAATTACAATGACATGTCCGAGGCAGTTTTCTTTGTATTTATCCTCTTGGGACTCACTGGCTTGATTTTGAGGATAGATATCTTCCAACATTTTTTGGAAGTTTTATAAAGTTCTTAGCTGTTGTTTCTTCAAATATTGCTTCTATCCATTGCTTCTTTCTCCTCTCTTTTTGGAAATACAATTATACCTTTCCACTATGTTCCATGTGTCTCTAACTTTCTCTTCTTTCTTTACTCCCCATTTTGTCATTTTGTGCTTCAGTGTGGATATATTTCACAGACTTGATTCTGGCTCACCAATTCTGTCTACAATACCTCAGTATAATGCTATGCCTATTGATTGAGATCTGAATTGCATTTATTTTTGTTTTTCCATTACAGAATTCCAATGTTTCTTTTTTGTGGTTTCTAGTTCTCTGCTGAAATTCTTCGTCTTGCAAATTTATTTCTTGAACACATTAATTATATGCATTTAGTGTTCCTGCATAAGAACCCTATTTTTTATTGTTTCATTATGTTTTTCTTTTGGTTTTGGTTAAGTCTTACCTTTTTGTATACCTAGAGGGTTTTTTGAATTGAGTGCCAAGGTTGTATATAAAATATTATATAGGCATTCAAGGCTTTGGATAAGATTATCACCCTCCAGAGTAGATTTAATTTTTCCTCTAGCAGATCATTTTATCCCTGTCAGGAACTGAGCTGGCTGGGAGATTGTTTTTAGTCTTTGAAACTTATGCAGTGTTTCCAGTTCAGCCTTACTCTGAGGGTGTAGCCTTTAGCATAACAATGAAAAGCCTGGAGTAACTGACTTCTTAGAAGGTCCTACACTATAGTTTTCCACCCTCCAGCCTTGTGACACTACCAAAAGCTTTGCTCAGAAACTTAACCTCTCAGATGCCACATTTTTTTTCCTGTTATTTCATTTGCCTGTGGGCAAAAACAGCTCCAAACACCAGACACCTCTCTTTATTTTTCATTTTTTCTGTATCATAGTCCTAGAAATGCTTACTGCCTCTATAGTTCTTTGAGAGCTTCAAATACATGTCTGAATATGCATGTGTGCATATGTGTTCTAGTTTTTTCTTTACTTCCCATCAATCCCAAACCACCTAGTCAGCCAAGAGCAAAAGGTGGCAAAGGATGATGCTTAAGTTTCTGACTTGCTTCATAGAACTAATGATAGTGTCATGCACCTTGACAAGGAATTCTAGAGAACTCTGTACAGAAAAGAGCTGACATAGTAGGCCTGACTGCTATCCTTTGAAAGGCCTATTTACAAGGTTGACCCTTCAATGTCATCTGGGAATTTGATTTCAGGTAGGTTCCTGCCATTTACTGATAAGAATGGCTCACTGTGCCTAAACCATTTTAATAACAATTGATTTATGCTGAACATCTGCTTTCCTTCTTGGAGTCTGGACAGGGGGTACATATGTGATCAGGTCCCAATAGAAACTCTGGGCATTGAGTCTCTAATGAGCTTCCCTGGATGGCAACATTCCACATATCTTGTCATAACTCATTGCTGGGAGAAATTAAGTGCAACCTGTGTGGACACTGGGAGAGGACTCTTGAAAGCCAGCACCTGATTTCCCCCAGACTTTACCTGTGTGCCATTTCCTTTGGTACATCTGATTGGTATTGTTTCTCTACAATAGATCATAGCCATGGGTATGGTTATACTCTTGGTCCTTTGTCTTTCTAGTGAATCACTGGTCTTAAGGACCTTTAAATACAGACCAATTGTTCAGGGGACAATAATGATTTCAGACTTGAATAGACTAAGTTAGAGGTATTCTTTTTATCTTCCTTGACCTATTATTTATTCATTGTTTTACCAAGTACTTCTTTGATTATCATCTGATCTTTCAACAGCAGCAATATCACTGACCATCCACCTTTCCAGAAACATGACTACCTTTGCCTTTTCTAACACAGCCATCACTACATTTATGTCCTACTCTCTTCCTCTAACAAACTTACAAGCACATGACTTTAGATTCCTGGGTCCTCATATATTCTTACTTGATCCTCTCTACCTGGGCAATGTCATCCACACCTACAGTTTCAAATGCCTCTTATTTGAAAGTACAGTTTTGGCCATGATCTTTCTCCCTTTCAGGCTTTATAACTGGATATTCCCCAGCCTACCCATCTCTCAGTTATCTCAGAGTTACCCCAAAATGCTGGGTCATGCCAGAATTCTCAGAAAAAAAAACAGCCCATGTGCTTTGCCTCACTACACCACTCCATCTTCCACTTTTCCCGACCTCCTGTTCCAGAACAGGCTTGCACCTTTGGTCTCTTGTGTGTTAGCTATCACATGGTGTTTCTAGGTTCAGAAAATAAGACGTCATTGAGTGTCTACTACACACATTCTGCTATACACTAAGGATATGATGATGATTAACACATGGACTCACTCTTCAAGGGGTATATAGAATAATAAACAATGGCGGACATAAAAGTAGATAAGTACCCAAAAGTATGATGCATGTGATTACAGAACAAAGACAAGACCACTGTGAGCCCACAAAAGGGTAAGTGATCAGATTTCCCAGAAGATGGAGGAAAAGTTGCTTAAGCTACATTTTGAAAGCTCAGTCTGTTCTCCACAAAAATAGGATGGATGAAAGGATGAAATGTACTACAGGGAGAAAGAGACTCGTCAAAGTCACTATTCCTTTAGAAAGCCACAACAGAAAATGTCACAGGAACTAATTTAAAATTCAGGGTATTAATTTTCTTAAAATAGCAATCATTTGAAAACCCAAGTACCAGAAGACTCTAAGGAAATAAGAAAGAACTAGTGTTTTTAGAGTTTTGCTGAGTGATGCAGGGTTTGAATGATTAAGTTTCTGGATAGGTCTGTCTCTATCAGATCTCATGAGAGCAGCTGGTATGCACCCTCTCTTCATGAGAGTAAAATACAAGAGCCAAATTCAAGCTCTAGAAGAAACCCAAATGAATGAAAGCAAAAAAGACTGCCAGGGGAAATCATAAAAAGGAAAGAATTAAGGAAGCCAAACAAAGATCCCAATTGGAGAAGTGGGATCTCTTCCCTAGATAGTTTTTTAAGGTTTATTTTTAAGTAATCTCTACACCCAACATGGGGCTTAAACTTATGACCCTAAGATCAAGAGTCTCATGCTCTATGGACTGAGCTAGCCAGACACCCCATTCCCCAGATAATTCTTTTTCCCCCCAGATAATTCTTTTTCCCCCCAGATAATTCTTGATCATTACAAGTTGGATAAAGGAGAGGTACTTGGGCAGTGCCTCTCTTTGACCATGTCCTTTCCAAGTTTGGCCAAAGAACAGAAGTTACTTCAGAGGTTGGCTGTGTTCATACTGACATCATGTTTTCCTGTGGCCAATGCCACAGTTACACTCACAGCAAGGGACAGGTGATGAATGACTTTCTGGCAGCATTAAAATCATACCACAGTGTCCACTCTGCCTGATCCAACTACATTCCTGGACACAGACAGAAGGACCCCAGGTCCTGACTCACCAGAGAAACAACAGAGTCCCTCTTTCTGTCCCCCACTGCTCCAACTCAGCCCAGGGGAGGACATTCTATGGGAGAAATTTTATCCCACAAATTTTGTCTCTTCATGAGTAAAAAGTGTCCCCTGAGGGCACCTGGGCAGCTTAGTTGGTTAAGCATCACACTCTTGGTTTCAGCTCTGGTCATGATCTCACTATTTAGGAGTTCAAGCCCTGCGACAGGCTCTGTGTTAACAGCACAGAGCTTGCTTGGGATTGTCTCTCTCCCTCTCTCTCTCTACCCCTCCCCTGCTCACTCACAATCTCTCTCTCTCTCTCTCTCTCTCTCTCTCTCAAATTAAATAAACTTAAAAAAAATTTTAAGTGCCACCTGAAATTTTTTCTCTGCCCAAAATCATGCCCAGAGGAGAATATTAAGTCAATAGTGGTTGTTCAGTTCAACCACTGTCAAGAATTTTCTTTGGGTAAGTGGCTACCATAAAATGTACTGAGCATTTTAATATGTCCAAGACATGAGCTCTACCTATATCCTTGGAAATGAACAATTCAACCAAAGTATTAAAATTAAAAAATAAATAAATAAAATTAGTCTACCTTTAGCAAACCAATGGATCAAAGAGTAAATCTCCAATATGGACATATGCTCAGGGCAGAAAAAAAATCAATAGAAGTAAAGTGATTGCAAATAATCTTGACTCATGGCTGACTTCAAAAATATAGATTTTATTACATAATAAAGTTATATATGTGTTTATAAGTATACTAATGTAATATATAGTCCTTTTCTCTAGATCAACAAAAATAACTTTATTTATGTATACTTGTTTTTGCTTCCAGGTTTATAGAACCTTTTCATAGTACTGTGGTCTTGAAAAACAAGAAAGAAAATACTTCCTGAAAATTTTCCCAAAAGGTTCCATATGGTTCAGAGAACTTAGCAATAGGCATATAGACATAGCAATGTAATTCACACCCAACTGTGTAATTTTTTACTTTCTGGACTATTACTATTAGCTGGATTGAAGGATGAAATCCCCAGAGCAGTTCACATCAACAAAGATAGAATCATACATATGGCCACAGGTTCTAATTTTCATAATAACTTTCTCCTTTTAGAAAGTCCATTGCTGAAGCCAGTAGAATAATAATAATAGTTCAAAACCCCAAACCCTTAATACAATCTTCCACCCATCACTCTGGGTCAGAGAATGAGTGGGCTGGAATTAGACATTCAATTAGGTATTTCCAAATAGCCCTCACCTCTTCTTTTTTCCACTGCCCTTAGAACTTTGGGATTTTCTATCTAAAACTGAAATATGATACATGAATACAAAGAAAGACAGGCATGTCCAGAAATAAATTTCACCTGTAGATTTATCCCACCCTTAGGCCACTAATAAGAGATTATTTAGGTAGATTAATTAAACAGTTTAATTGTATCACATGAAGAAATACTTTGTTAATGAAGTTGGAAATAATATATGCAGGCAAAAGATCATAATCACACTATCTGTCAGGCACAACCATATTGACTTGGAGAAATAGCATGACTAATCCTAAAATTCACTGCTGCCCTGTTATCATTAAGTCATCCATTAATTCCATTAATCATTAATCTGACAGATAATGTTCTGGCCGATTTATAAATGCAATCATTTCTGAGGGTTATGGCACATCAGGACTGCTCCTAAGAACTTCAAAGACATCATCATTCTGATAATCCTCATGGCAACACAGTGAGATAGGACTGTTCTGATTTTCATCTTATATATGAGAAAACAAAGAATTCAGAAGGCTACATAATTTGTCTTGAGTTTGAAACTAATGAGTGGGGGTCCTGAAATCAATGTGGTACCCGCCTCTGGAACCCACTCTGCTATCCCCTGATGTACCTTCCCTGACATATCTCTCTGGCATATTCTCTTTGTTTCTTATGGACCCTTGGGACTCCAGATGCAAACCTAAAAGGCTCCCCTTGCATTCCATGTAACCCTGAGTATCTAGCCCACTGTCTTTGTGTCCTGCACAGGAAGAGTGAGAGAAGCCACTCACTCTCACTTAGTCAGAGGGGCTCTTGTTTTGTTTTGTTTTTTCCCCCACCATCATATTGCAAGAATATTCCAAAATATGTAAAATACTATCAAAACTCTCATACCAATCCAATTCTCAATAGTGACTGTGATAAAAAACCAAATATTACATGGAACAAGTTGGATAATTCAAGGTCACTTTATTTTACAGCATCAATGATATCTTCCCAAATTGATATCTTCTCTGCACTTGATATTTTAAACTATATCCTTCATTTTCCTTATTGGTGTAAATTGGACATTTATTTTTCTTTAGAGGGACTGATCTTGCTTTGAGATTCTGTCCATCCAACTTTTTTGGTTTTAAAAGTCATTTCTTTTAGGAAATTATGGAGTTAGTAAGTGACTCTAGTTTTAGTTTTGTTTTCAACCATACCTATATTGCAAAGTAAGGTGTTGACAATCTTACACTCACCAGGAAAAACTTGTTGTGATTGACTTTAAGCAAATTTGCAAAACCTAAAAGTCTAGAAAGCACTGCATCTCTTCAATGGCTCCCCAGCAACCATCACTCAGGCCCATACTTTGACATCTCATTTTGCACTCCAAGTCAGACCATCAGGGCCAAAGTGGAATCTCCAAGTCCTACAAGAGCTCACTGCCACAGGGTTTTCACTTTCTTTTTTCCTTTTTATAAATTATTTTTATTTCTGGTCAAAGGTTTGGTTGGGTTCCTAATGGGTCTGAGTCCCCACATCAGGAGACTGTGTTGATACACAAGTGAAAGCCCCGGACTTGGATTTGTACACGGAATCTTTCTTCTCTATCTGAGCAATCACTTGATCTCCCTCATCTTCTCTGTTTCTATTTCTAAGTCCAGGTGAAGATCTTTTTTTTAATGTTTTATTTATTTTTGAGAGAGAGAGAGAGAGAGAGAGAGAGAGAGAGAGAGAGAACAGGGGAAGGTCAGAGAGAGAGGGAGACACAGAATCTGAAGATAGGCTCCAGGCTCTGAGCTAGCTGTCAGAATAGAGCCTGACGTGGGGCCTGAACCTATGAATGTGAGATCATGACCTGAGCCGAAGCCAGACACTCAACCGACTGAGCCAGCTAGGTGCCCCCAGGTGAAAGATCTTTAAAGTCATACTTTGATCTCGCCTTTTATGTTATTCTATCAACTTTTGATCTTCAAGCCAAATCAGTCAATTTCAAGCAGAAGACCCTTATCCATTCGTACCTGGGGGGTTTTTTGGTGGTCAGACAATATCCACCCTTCTAAAACATCTGGTGTGCTAAGGGAGACACCATTAAGGGGGTGTGGCTCTTTTCTGAGTCTGTGAAGCCCAAACAGGGGTGAGAAAAGCTACTAGACACAATGCTTTCACAGTCATGGAGTTAGACATTATCTCCCTCCTCCATTTGATCACACACTCAAATGACTTTAGGACTGACATAGGTAAAATCAACAAGGAAGAGGGCAGGAGTCAACTGGGGGTGGTGAGGACCACAGGGAACTGGAAAGGGGGTCTTCTGCCAACAAGCATCCAGATTCAGATTTTTAAGGGTTTTTTTGAGAGGAAGAGAGAGAGAATGAGAGAGAGAGAGCATGAACAAGTGGGGAAAGAGTAGAGAGAGAGGGAGAGAATTCCAAGCATGCTCCACATCGTCAACACAGAGCCAAATGCAGGGCTTGATCCCACAACCATGAAATCTTGGTCTGAGCCAAAATCAAGAGTCAGACACTCAACCAAATTCAGACGTTTAGCCCCCAAATTAGGATATTTCTACAACTCTGTTCTGTCACCTGAATTCAGTCCCCTGCTGCCAGCTTGCAAGTTCAGATCTAGACTGCCTGGTCACCGAGCAAGAGTGTTTGTTCTCAGGAGACACCCTCTTGTGAGCTTGGTCCAAGCCCAGCAATAGGAAAAGACTAGCATGTGGCACTCACAGGGCTGTGTGAAAAGCACATGCCCATCATGTAGTGTGAGATTCCCTAGTCTTACCCCAAAGCACACAGCCAGTGTTCCGAGATGGTGAGCCAGTGGAGTTGCTGTGCTCAGAAGATATAAGAAGGCCCTGAGTAAAGCAAATGTGATTGTTCATTTCTTTGTAGTATCCTTAAAATGGGAATTCCAGATCTGTGCATCTCCCATCCCTGTACTGACGGCTGTTGACTTCCGTAATTGTTCTCTTGCAAATTTGGCTAGGAAATCCATCTTTCACAGAAGCCACATGGAACATTCCATCTAGTCCTAAAGCTAAATCTGTCACATTCCAACAGGACGGTCTCTGTTCCATTCTATTTGTGATGAACATTGCCTTTGCTTTAAAAATATTATTATTAAATAAAACCTTGCCAAATTCACTTTGCAGAATTATCTTTTATGGAAAACAGATGGAAGAAGCTGCCCTAAAAATGCAAATCATAACATCACAATGACTTCTTAATTTTAAAAGTTATGGACACCACGTCCCAGGAGGGACTAAAAAAGGATAGTGACAACAGCTGCAGAAGAAGGATCAGAAGTAGGAAGTGACCACAAAGTAAAGGGATGTGGTAGAGCTGCAGAGAACATAAAGAACACTCCTTGTCTTCAAATGTGGTGCACTGAGCACTCACACATGTTTAGTTCCACGGCGTTTATTCAGATAAAGGAATACAGATTATTCCTAAATGTGTCTACACATGCCACAAGCATTAGAGAGTCCTAGAGAAACATGTTTAATGCCCTTCCTCTGCATTTTGTGCACAGCCCCTCAGATAGGAATAGGCAACCACAGTTTGCAAATGCTGCTGACTCAGATCGAATTATTCAGATTTCAGACTCCTCCTGCACTGGATATTTAACACAGAGGTCTCTGTATTTTCACAACCAGCCTCTCTTGAAATCTACTGTCCATGAGGGTTGAACACTTACACACGTTCTCATTTGAGTACAAAGTAGCTGGCTTCCTCACTAAACCATAGTTCCAACTGTTGATTAACTCTTCTCCTTCCCTCTTTCAGGAGAGAAGAGAAATTTTAGAAATATTTCCAGGTTTCCTGTACATTTTAATAATGCCCTTGCGAATAAAATTCAATATATATGCAAAGTATGTCTCTTTCTACCTTTCGGTTCTTTGTGCTTTTTGAAAAGCAGTCACCACAGGTATTAGAATACAGATACGTCGTCTCCTGATTCTTACATTTAGAGGTACATCCAAGAACTAATCCTGTCATTGGTGGTGACAGCATTCCCCGACACGCTGCTCGGGGCTATCCAGCCTATTAACTGCTGTCCTCTGGGTGAATGGTGGACACGCATGTGCTCTGAGCAGCTCCCCTCTCTACAGAGCCCACTGAAACTAAACAGCTGGAAATAGTTTCAAATTTCTGTCTAGGGACCGCTCAATGTATCAGAGCTCAGCATGAATTTCCCACTGAGATAAAAGTGTAAAAGTTGTTCTTTCTTTTTCCTCTTTTTTTTCATAAGGCATCTCCTTTCTACCCTCCTGCCTCCAAGTGAACATCAATAGAACATCACATCTTTCAAGTTCTTATCATAGGTTGGGGGAGGGTGGGAAGGAGCCCTAAAGTCAGCTGTTGTTTGCCTAATGGAGAAATAGATCTAAATCTCACTCGGGAAAGAAACCAGAGGAAGAGGACACATTACACCATGTGGCTGTCATTTCCTTCCAACAAAATTAGGCATAATCCACTAAAATGGGCTCCTTGGAAAGCCAATAATGGGAAGCATTTTGACTGCCATGTGTAGGGAACACGAGTCATTTGGGGGCTCTCAGTCAAAGCATGGGTTCAGAAAACAAGTACAATCACCTCAACATCACACAATTCAGCCGAGTAACACGCCGTATAAAACGGTTCATCTTGGAATGCATCCAGGGTGTTAAGCTGGTAAAACACCAAAAAGTTTCTCAATGTTCCTCCACTTTGCTGAAGGATTTCCCTTTAGATACTCCACCACAGCCAGCACCACCACCTATGGGACATGTAATAGAATGTGGGTCCCGGAGGACTGATCACGATCATTAGATTGCTTTTTGCTCATTGGAGCCTTGAGCTACTTAACCAGACTCCACAAGCATGAGCACCCAAACAGGACTGGACGTCTAACAAATGAAGTCCAACAGCATCTGGATGTGAACCAAGAACTTCTGCATCTAAGCAACAGCTGTCAATCACTTAAGAAAGACGAGCCTTGCCAACCTGTCTGTCTTTAGTACGGGGTCGTTTCTACATAGGTCACGTGGCTACATCGTCTTTCTTGGTTCATAGCTGTAAGAGTTAGTTACAACTGGTTCCAAACATGGCAACTGTGTAAGGGTAGGGACATGGGGAGCAGCTCAATACTGTAAGTGCTTTCAGAGAAAGTGCCCAGAGGCACCCATCAGCCTCCTTCACACAGAAGAATAAGCTTATGCAAAACATTGGGATGCTATAGTCCCTTTGGACTGCATCAACGAAGCGAAGCCAGAGCATGTTTCTCAGTGTCCTCTTCCCCATGTGTTCCTGAGTTAGTGCTGGTCACAAGGGACATTTTGCATGAGATTGGGAACGCAGAGGTGAAGTGGCAGCTATATCTTTTTACACTCTCAAAGTCCGTGAGGAGATCCAGGCATAGTGACAGCACATAGCCATTATCACCGACCCACTGGCTCACCTTGATGGTGAGCATGTGAACCGTAGCTCTCCAGTGTCCACAAGGTAGGTGCAAAGATCACAGGGGAGCCGAAGCACTGAGTACTCAGGATAAACGATATATTAATGCAAAGGCTTTTTAAAAATAAAAATTAATACAGGAAAATATATGATGAACAAATTATCAAAATCTTGAACAGGATGGGTAGGAATGCTAGAATAAGCCAAATTGGAGTCTGGGGCAAAGGGAGAAGTCAGTAATACAGGTCTCACAGGTCACGGGATTTCCTTCAGCTTATCTAAAGCCTGGAAGAGGCACATATGCAGCTTCGTGGCACCTGCTTCTCATGCGGGTCTCCCCTTGGCGTGGACGGAGACAGAGAGGGACATCTGCCATCTGTTCACATGCTCACCATCAAGGTGAGCCAGTGGGTCAGTGATAATGGCAAGTTACATTTTGCCAGTCTCAAGGTCCAGGTCTTCAGTCTTGGGTTTTCTGGTCTCTTCACACTCCTATTTGCATCCAGTGGTCCTCCCCCACTGACATTCTGGTGGATCTAAAGCGACTTGGTGCTCAGTCGCAGATGCCGCCCGCAGCAGTAGCACAGGGCACCAATGGCTCCCGTGTGATGGAAAATCCTCCAGCTTCCTCACGGCCAGTGGGAGCACTTCTTTAATGGGGTCAAGATATGTACTCCTTATCTAGATAACTCAAGGCTCTGTATCTGTGGATCCTACTGTTTAGAACTGATTTAAAACAGATCATCAGACTGTCCTCGTGTCTCTACCAGGACAGAGACATTCTTCAGAGTTTGGTGTGGCTTTCCTCTTTATCAGCAATAAAAGCAAAGCTATAATCCTCTGAAGAAGGTGTAAGATGTGCTTAATAAACTCAAACTCCACCAACCTGAACCCCCTTAGACAAAGCTACTATTGTGTTTAAAAGCACTATTTGCTAAGTTCAGTCAGACTTAAAATAGAATTAAAGGTGGAAGATGTTTAATGTCTGTAAGGATCTTCCCCAGGCTGTGGAATTATGGATTAGTCTTTGAGTAATTTTGGTATTTTGATGAATCTGGAACCGAACTAAGCTGGAGTCTGAGACAGGATCATGAAAAGACTTCCACAGTCTCTGGGGAGGACACCTGCTTTGTGAGGAGTTTTTGCTCAGTTTGGATGAAGCACAACTTATCATAAAGAGACAACCTTTGTTCCTGAGTCTTGCTACTGGGAAAGCTGGGACACACACATGGATGCCTCAATATCACAGTTGCTGGAGATGACAGACTTCGCTGCCGAGGGGACCGTTCTCTGTGACAGATCCACACCAGCGGCTCTTGATCTCAGCACTATTGATACTTTTGTGGGATAATTCTTTGTTGTGCGGAAGCTCTCCTATGTGTCGTAGGATACTGAGTGGCATCCGGAGCTTCTATCCACAGGATGCCAATAGCACCATCTCCACCTGTTGCGACAACCAAAAATGTCTCTTGACATTTCCAAATGTCTGCCTGGGGGCCAAACTGGCCTGGGGTAAGAACCAGAGGTGTGGAGAACAACAGTGGCTCCTTCCACTACCAGTGCCAAGGCTGGGGTGGCAAAGCTAGAGGCAGGAACCAGCCCAAAATTAGATCCTGAGAATTCAAAGGCAGATAAGGAGGAAGTCTGGCATGCAAAACAAAGAGTAACTGTAGATGAAGGAAGGCTGATACCACCACGCCAATCACCAGAGATACCACATGCCAGCTAGGAGCACAAAAGGGGAACAAGCTAGAAGAGAGACCAACCTGGGAGACCCAGAAGCATCCTTTGCAGTGATGTGGTAGACATCATGTGTTTGGTAGACATCATGTGGTGGAGAGTTCAAGGACCTTCAGAACGTAACTAATACCTTTTTTTAATATTTTATTTATTTTTGAGGGAGAGAGAGAGCATGAACAGGAGAGTGTCAGAGAAAGAGGGAGACACGGAATCTGAAGACAGGCTCCAGGCTCTGAGCTGTCAGCACAGAGCCCGATGCGGGGCTCAAACCCACGAACCATGAGATCATGACCTGAGCTGAAGCTGGACACTTAACCGACTGAGCCACCCAGGCTCCCATATCACTAATATCTTAAGGCAAGGCTCAGCCCTTACAGATGAAATTGATTTTATCAGTTAGTGATTGCTTTGTAAGGAGCTGTCCAAACTTGGTCCCTTAAACAATAAGCTTTTTTTATTTCCCTGGAGTCCACATGCCAGTCAAGAGTTCTTCTGGCCCTGCCTGGACTTGCAGGTGCACCTATGGTCAGCTGTGGGGGAGGGAGGCAGCTCTGAGGCTCTTAGCCAGACTTTTTCCTTGTGTTTAGGGTAAATACAATGGAATATGCAACTCGATGCCTTTTGATCTTAACTGTTACATTATGAAACATAAATTGCTAATATCGATTACTAAGGTATCACTCCACAGGAATCGGAATGGTAAGATGCTGTCTGTCCCATCACCCCACCTGTCATTATGCTGTCAGAATGGCAATCAGTAGTCAACTCTTGCCAACACTAATCACCTCCTCTCAGCTAATAACCCTTATTTAAATGTTAGCTCCAAAATAATTGCCCTTTTTCTAAGAATAGCTGTACATCAAAAAAAAATCTTTTATCATGCTCTATCATTCAAATTGTCCTTTTTATTGTCACATGGACCCTTACAACACAGCTTCCAAAAATGGATTTACAGTCTAAATTGGCATTCACTCTCTGTCTTAAATAACATCATCCCTGTGGTAACACAAATGTAACAATAGCAACTAAACCAACAGAACAGCAAGTGCTCATTGAGTACCCACTGAGTCCAAGGCACTGTTCTACAGGCTGTGCACTGTGCGTGCGGAACTCTCTTCATCTTGTACAGAAGGGAATATTCTTCCAGAGAAAGAAACTGAAGTGTCAGAGGCTAAGTGGCTCACCCAAGGTCACTCAGCTACAGGCTGGGATTCAAACCCCAGTGGTGTGATCCCAAGCCTATGTTTCTACCAGTGCACTGAGTGTTGCATACATTATAGATATTCAATGAAATTTGATTTTTTGACAATCATTATGAAGCTATGATTTCCTTTTTAAAGAAAAGTTAAATAGAAGCACAGCCATTTGGTTAAAAATACAAGATTTGTGATCACTTTGAAATTCAAAGGCTGTTGACTTGGCTAACTAGAAAGAATATTAATTCTTTTCATTTGCTTTATGTAGATATCACTGTAGGCACAACACAAATTATTTAGTGTAATAGAATCCAATCTCTTGCTATAATATACCATAACTCTGTTTCTGCAACACTGCTCTAATTGACTCTGATCAAACATTTTTCAGTTATGTGCTAGTGTTAAGTTTGGATGTTTTAAGAAATTGAACTAGAAATGGTCTAAGTCAGAGGGGGGAAAAGCTAAAGTATGAGAACATACAGTTTTATCAATTGTTTTATACCAGTATTCAATTAAAATGTAAATTTATCCTTTAAGAGAAAAAGAAAAAGTTGATCAACTGAAAATTAATGTTGGAGAATGACATGTGCCACTGAGTCAGAAATGCTGGTGACAGGAGAAAGAAGACATTGCAGCAAATTAACCTTTGAAGGAAGGAAAGCGTTTGTCTGATAAATGCATATAAAATATACAACACAGATTCGAATGATCAAAGTAGTCCTCTGAAAACCCACTTGCAAATAAATAAGGAAAAGGATTATGGGGAAGAAAAGCCAATAAAATTATGAATAGCATCAAAAAACCAGTTCCTCACAGAGAAATGATATTAAGAAAGCTAAAGATAGTACATGTCTCCTTACTATAATATAAAATAATATTTATATTTTTAAACTAAGCCTTTGTGGCAGTTTAACACATATATGGAGACTTTACACAGCCTATGTGTATATTTCAGTGAATGATCAAAAGGTAAAACATCCACGTAACCATCACCTACATCAAGAAATAGAACATTTCCAAGTTCTAGACACCCCTTCAAGCCTCCTCTCAATGACTTCCCCTTATCTTCCCTCCAAATATAACTTGTTGTCTTTAACACCACGGAGGTGTCCCTTGCTCTTATGCTTCATATAAATGGTGAAGTTCCACTATGATATTCTTTTCTATCTGGCGTCTTTCTCTTGACATCGTTCATGAGATCTGCCCATGTTGTCTCATCCTGCAGTATTTCACTGGTCTTCATGACTATATAGAAGTCCACTGCATGGATTTACCAAAATGGATCCATTCTACTATTGATGGACATTTGGATTGCTTCAAGCTTATAGGAACATTGTGACCAACGCCACTGGGAACATTCTCAGATGCACACGTGCACGCATTACCGTTGGGAGTAAAATTGCTGGGGCATAAAAAATGTGTGTGATCACTGGAATGGATACTGCCAAAGTACCTTTTAAAGTAGCAGAACCAATTTGCATGAGGTCAGCAGGATGGGAGAATATCTACTGTCTGCCCAGCCGTTGCTTTGATTTTCACTGAGTGGCAACTTCATCACATCACATACACATTCATCAATTACACTTATTCTTTACAGTACCTATCGCCCATTGGTATGAAACTCGTTCTTATTATAACAACCTACATGACCACCTTAGTGCAAAGTCGCTTAATATGAGTCTTGCATTCCACTACAAAGATTTTGAATGATTTTCAAATATGCCTCACATTTTATCTCTCAACAAATCACGTCCTGGCTTTCCCTGCTTCATCAGCACCCTGACCACAGAGAAATTCAAATCCTTTTTCTCCTACCTCTGTTACCACATTCACTCCATTAACCTTTGATATCGACATGATGGTTTGTCATCCTTACCATTTGTCACACCAGACTTCCCGCCCTCTGCACATCAAAGGTGGTGCTCCAGCCACCTGAGCCACACCTGACCGTCTGTCCCTCATTTATTCATGTGACCCAAACACAGCCATTTCTGCAAGCTTTAGTGTGTGCTTGCCATTGAGCTAGTCATAGGGACCAAGGGTGACCAAAACATGATGCCATCCAGAGGAGCTCACAGCCCAGCAGGGGAAAACCTGAAGATAAGCCAATGCAATCAGCTATATTAGGTGTTAACTAGAAAAATAAGATTGTGTGTGGATACAACACAGAAATAAAAAAGAAAGGGGTCTGTTTGCCTGAAAAAGAAAAGGCAACAGAGAGAATTTTGAGCAGAATCTTGAAAGCTAAGGATGAGTACTCCAGGAAAGGGGTGAGAGCCCAAGCAACATGGCCGGGACCACGGTCCATGGGTGGACATTGCCCAGGCCCTGGGCCAGCCATAAGTAGATCTGCACAGCGGGGGCTTAGGCCAGAGGTGGACTGTCCAGCGAGAATCATGGCTTGACCCATAACACCAGGTGTCTCCCACTCTCCAGCCCCACCGGGACTTCTCTCCACCCAGATCACCCTTCCTGGTCCCGTGCCCCAGTCTCCCCGCCCAGCCTTCCTACCTGGAGCAGCCTCTTGGTTGAATTTTCACCACACTGGCTGCCTGATTTTGAAATCCCTTTTCTCTCCTTGCTCTCGTTCTGCTAATAAAGGGTTAACAGCCACAACAAGTAAATCTCCACAGGATGTATAGACCCCTGCCTACATTTTCTCCCTCGAGTCCTTTCCCAAAGCCAGAAAGAGTCTAGGTGCTCTGCTCATTCTAATGCTTCTGAGAAAGAGGAAGAAGCTTCTACTGTCCCGAACCTTCCACACGCTGCTGAGTTATTTTAAAAATTTATCAATCCACTGTATGTTCAACCTATTTGAAGTCTTATGTGCTTCTGAAACCTGGATGCCGATTTTCCTCTCAATGTTTGAGAGGTTTTAGTCACTTTTTTAAGTCATCTTCCTGCCTTTTTCTCTCCCTCTCTCTCTTTTTCTTTAGGGACTCCTGTGATACACATGTTGTAAATATCCTGTAAGCCTCCTTTCATTTTATTTATGTATTTATGTATTTATTTATTTATTTACTGAGCCATGCTAGAATCAAATTGTCAAAAGTTAAACACAAGACAGAATTCTGAAAGCAGCAGGAAGATGATCAGTGACTTTCCTGGGAGAAACCCTGCAGGCCAGGAGAGGCTGGGTGATATTTTCAAACATCACCCAAAAATACGTCCATAAAGAATACTGTACCTGGCAAGACTCTACTTTAATAATGTAGAAAATGGCTGCACCTGGGTGGCTCAGTCAGTTGGGCGTCTGACTTCGGCTTAGGTCATGGTCTCATGGTTTGTGAGTTCAAGCCCTGGCTCCATGGTGACAGCTTAGAGCTTGGAGTCTGTGCATCTCCCTCATTCTCTGTCCCTCCTCTGCTTGTGCTCTCTCTCTCTCTCTCTCTCTCTCTCTCTAATAATCATTAAAAAAATTTTTTTAATGAAGAGAATGTCTTTTCCAGAGAAACAAAGCCTCAGGGAGTTTGTTCACACTAGAAACATTGGAAACAATGATGTGAGTTCTTCAGATTGAAACCGAATCAAGCTAAACATCAGCAGGAACGCACAGGAAAACATGAGCCTCACCGGTGAGGGGAAGTGTATAGAGAAATACAGAATAATGTAACACTGTAATGGTGGTGTATGCATTACCTTTAACCCTAATAAAAAGTTAAAAGATTAAAAAAAGCGTAATCCATTCATAAAGCACATATGGAGAGCACAAAGCATGTAGATTGCTGGGGGTGCATTTTGTGGGGTGACCTGACATTGTACACAGTGGTGAGGAAACAGCCCCAGATCTCACTAGCCCTTGGTCTGACTGGGGAAATGGCCAGGAATCAGAGTTCTGGAAATGAACACCAACTGAATAAATGCTACAAAGCAAATGTCCAGGGTGCTCACGGTATAAACACTAGGGCGATGGCCTCAACGGGAGACAAGGAGCATTTTCTGGCAACACCTGACCTCCCCAAGCAATGATCTGCCATCTCCAACCACATGGAGGTGAAGCAAGGTGAGGGATGGAAGGGCGCGCTCAGGCTGACGGGAAAGAAGGTACGGATAGTGCCAAGATGACGGAAGCAGGATGGCACCTTTGAGGAAGTGAAAAGAGGGGAGTGGGATGAAAACAAAGAGCGTTTGGGGAGCACTTCTGGGATGAAGATGGAGGAGACAGTAAAAGACAGGCTGTGCACGAGTTTGAAGGCCAGCTTGAGAATTTTAAATTTCAGTTTGCACTTCCAATAATGGCTCAGTAGCTCCTAATGGACCAACTATCCCTCAAACTATAAAAAAGTCCCTTAAGCTGTAAAACACACACACACACACACACACACACACACACACTACAAACCCAGAACCAGATATAATAAGTAACTGCCTGAGGCCTGGAGAGGGACGAAGGCAGGCAGACACAGGAGGGCGGGTGTTAATATTTTAAAAAATGGAAGGATCTGGTTGGGTCTCCTTGAGTTTTTCTTTTACTCTGAGGGCAGGCCCCAGTGGATGCCACAAGGGAGCAGATGAAAATTTGCCGTCTTCGTGGATTGAAGATGGAGGGGCATACATGGGGCAACCCCAGGAGCTAGAAAGCAAAGGCTGATATCTGGTAAGGAGAAGGAAAGCCCCAAATTCTGCACACACACCCTCCCCGCATGTCTGGCCCTGGACCATCCATGCATGGGGGAGACTCTGGGCAGCCAGCCACAGCTCATAGACCCCAACCCAGTCTGAGGCCTAGGCTCCACCGAAAAAAGCAGGATTTCTGTTTTGAGTGAAACCACTGAGCTTACAGTTTGAAATAAATCCTCATAGTAGACTTGGGGGTGAGGGGAGGTCACTGTTTTTTATTGTAAGGGCTAGGTTTTTATTGAAAGGGCTGACTCCCTCACCAGATGCACAGTTTTGCATTTTCAGATGGTGATTCTGACCTTACTGTGCAGAGTGGGTTGTGCTGGGGCCACAGTGGATGCTAAGAGGTGTTCAGAGGCAGGTGCAGAAGTCCCAAGAGAGGGACACATCCCGGGCAGGCCTGGAGGAGGTGTGGAGTCTGAGAGAAGCAGACTCGGGAGAGGAGGGGAGAACTGGGGAGAGGACTCGGCATAGGCAGGGTAGGCGAGAGGGCCAAGGAGGCCTTCAGAGTCTCCAACTAGAAAAGGTCAGGGGTGACGTTCATGGCAATGTGCAAGGCAGGAAGAAGGCCAGGCTGGACAAAGAAGCATGACTCTGCTTTCGGACTAGTGAGGCAGAAGATGTATTTGAGCTATTCCAGTAAAAATAACACCACGTAGGCTGTTTAATAATGAAGTCAGAGAAAAGTCAGAGCTAAAGATATCAATTTGTAAGACAACCGGATTTACAGGGTAAATGAAGCTGTGGGCACCCACAGATAAGAGGACCTCACGATTGACTATGAGGTAGGGGGAAAAGGGACCCAAGATCCATGCATCAGAAATCCCCCAATTTCATGGCCAAGTTGAGTTGGAAATATCTGCCGTGGAAATGAAGGTGGCAAGAGAGAAAGACATCAGGAGATGTTTCTCTCATGAAAGACCACTACGTAGTGGTTAAGGGCATTCAAAACTCCTAACCTACTATAACGTCCAGATCAGATGCCTTATCACTGCATGTACCCATAACCTCATCCTTGCCTGTTCTAAGACTTAACTCCCAGTTCACCCCAAGACCTGGTCTGCCTGGCTCTTAAGGAGCCCCACCCCAGTGACATCAAAGCACGTGGCCCCTTGACCATGTTCCCTACAGTTCCCTACAGTGTTCTCACAGTTTAACCTGCTGCTCGCCTTCATCTGGCTTGGAGTGTGACCTCCACCCCAGCCTCCAAGTCCATCACGTGCATCCTCTCCACCGCTGACATCGCCTTCCTAAAATAATAACGACTAACGCACAGCCTAGCTTCCAAGCATAGCTTGAGAGTCTGATCTGTTCTCTGAAAAGCGACATAAAAGAAAAAATGTTCAGAATCAGCAAGACTGGAGGTCTATCAAAACTACCACTTTAAATACGTGTAAGAATCATTTTTACTTGGCCTTGCTTTAGTATTTTTTTTTCCTTTTAACAATTCAAAGTTTAAATTACTGACCTGGTGAAATTGCCTGGCTCTGGTTTTAAAGGCCACCGTGACCTACTTATACCCACATATTAGCCTTAACAAAGGATTCTGAAAACAAGATAAAGAGGCCCATGGAGCGAAGAAATGTGGACTTAAAACCACAGAAACTCGATTATACAAGGTTCTCTTGGACCCACCCTCTCTTGGGGGCTCCCTTCTGCTGTCTCCACAATCCTCAGTGTCATCTGGGGGCTCCTTCGAGGTCCTGTGACCCTCCCAAGCCTCCACGGAGCTATTTCTGTAATAATATTAAGTCATTTTTTGGCTTTTTAAATCTCATTCTCCACTAATCGGTGGAGTTTTTATGCAATATCAGAGAAGAATAACCACAATTATCTGAGAAAAAAACATTAAATATTCTCTTTAACAGTCACTTGTATCTGCAAAACCACATATAGGCAAGACTGAATACAGAAGGCCTACAGGAGAATGTAGCTAACTCCCATTAAAGAAGGACACAAATCATGAGAGACTACTGAATACTGAAAATGTACCGAGGACTGAAGGGGGAGGGGAGAGGGGGAGGAGGTGATGGTCATAGAGGAGGGCACTTCTGGGGAAGAGCACTGGGTGTTATATGGAAACCAATTTTACAATAAACTGTTATAAATTGAAAAAAAATAAAAAGTCAATAAAAAAAAGAGATACACAAAAACAAAAGTAAATCGATGCCAATCTCTCACCAAATGTTTTTCGTGTTGCAGAATCCTGATTTGCTTCATAGAATTATGTTATTTATATTGCCATGTAGTAGATTTATAATTGTCTTTAATAAACCATTACATAGGCATGGAGGAGGGCACTTGTTGGGATGAGCACTGGGTGTTAAATGGAAACCAACTTGACAATAAACTATGAAAGAAAAAAAATTACATAAATACTTTTTAAATTAATTTCTAATACGGTAAAATTTTCTAGATATAAC
Source organism: Suricata suricatta (assembly GCF_006229205.1). Classification (NCBI taxonomy): domain Eukaryota; kingdom Metazoa; phylum Chordata; class Mammalia; order Carnivora; family Herpestidae; genus Suricata; species Suricata suricatta. Next base: position 140,664,312 of record NC_043705.1, on the reverse strand, counting down.
CCATAGAAACAAAGCTCATTTGGGCCAGGAGCCTGTGAATAGATCGGGTCCCACCCACAGGTATGGGTCCCCAAAGGTGGCTGGAGGGGGCTCCCTGTGTTCTGGCCCCACCTCTGCTAGACTGAGCGTACTTGTCCCCACGTGGCTGCTGTGCTTACAGAATTCCAGGGCCAAACTGAGCAAAACCCCCCAGCCCACAGTGTGACGCACCTGGCATTCTGGCACGCACGCACTTCCCTGTAGACACACACTCAGAGAACAGAGATGAGACCAGGGCTCACACCTCAGCCCACACTGGGTGCAGCTGGACCAGTTGTTACAATACAAAAGAATCCCTGGACCCCAAGTCTTCCAACGTCCCTGTCCCACAGCTCCTCCCCCAGAACCCCACAGGCATAACCCCATTATTTGCCAGTGAAAGGAGTAGGGTCTGACAATCTGACCCCAGAGCATCTTGCCCAAAGCATTTCACCTCACCCGCTCTGGCTTCTCAGGACCCCACGGGCTGCCTGTCTGGTAAGCCACCCAGGCTCTGAGCTGGTTGTTATGAATTTGGATTACCCCGGCTTGGCCAGGATCCATGGGGAGCCAGGATACTCCTGCTTCTCTGCCCTCTCTCAAGACCTTTCCCCTCTGGCCCAGAAAAGGCAGAGTTCAGAATTCTTCTTCCTCTGCTTCATCCTGCCTTCTCTGAGACAGTCATCCAGGCTTTGGCCTAAGTTTCAAAGCTCAAAGGGCGCCTGGTGGCTCAGTCAGTTGAGCATCTGACTCTTGATTTCGGTTCTGGTCATGATTTCACTGTTTGTGAGATCATCCCTTGTGTCGGGTTTGTGTGGAGCCAGTTTGAGATTCTCTCTCTACCTCTCTCTCTTCCCCTCCCCACCCCTCTCTCTTTCAAAACAAATAAAGAAACTTAAAAAAAAGAAAGGCCACCCTATAAGCAGGCTATGGAAGACATTCTGCTCCGAGTATCGCAGGCTTGGTCTCTGAAATGTTAAATGAATTTCATATGTACCGAGGACGCTAACGGATTCCTGCTCACACCTCGTAGCCCAACGACCTTACTGCTTGTTTCTCAAGCTTTGGAGACCTCTTCCTGCAACAATTTCAGAATGTTGCCATGTTTTTCTTTCCATTCCTTCTTTTCCAAGTACATCATTGATAAGCCAGCAGTTCTAACACTTCCTTTCATATAACAATCACTTGGGGAAGTTCAGAAAACGTTGGTGCTCAGGATGAGCCCTGCTCCATATCCATCACTCTCAGGGAGAAGCTCAAGTCAGAGTAGTGTTTAGAGCCAGAGATGCCAATATACAGGAGAGATCGAGGACCAGTGGCCTAGGCTAGGTATTACCGCATGTCTTCTCCTTGATTCCCTACCCTTGGCACCCCATCATCCCATATCTAAAATTTCCTGGAGAAAAGCATCTTCTCTGCCCATTATTTCCTTTGGAACCTCCTCTCTAGCTGGCTGGGCCAGTGGAAGCTGGCTTTGGGCCAGACATAAGAGTCTTATACTCAAGGAGACAAGCCTTCTCCAGTGGGGTAAGGCCCATTTCTATTTCCTTATCTCTTTGTTGATAAGGAACACGCTGATAGGGGAGCCCTGAAGTGATTTGTCCTGTGGTCATTCCCAGGAGTGTGCAAGGTAGACATGACCTTTGATCATGCTCCAGTCAACGCATGTCACATAGGCAGCTTCTAGAAACTGCTAACACTTCTGTCCATTTCTTAATTGGGTTATTTGTTTTGGAAGTGTTGAGTTTGATAAGTTGCTTATGGATTTTGGATACTAACTTTTTACCCCATATTCTGTATCTTTTCTCATTCTGTCTGTTGCCTTTTATTTTATTGATTGTTTCCTTCACTGTGCAGCAGAAGACATGAATAGACACTTTTCCAAAGAGGACATCTAGATGCTCAACATCACTCATCATCAAGGAAATACAAATCGAAACCACAATGAGATACCACCTTACACCTGTCAGATGGTTAAAATGAACAATTCAGGAAATAACAGATGTTGGCAAGGATGAGAACAGGGAAACTTTTGCACTGTTGGTGGGAATGCAAACTGGTGCAGCCACTCTGGAAAACAGTGTGGAAGTTCCTCAAAAAATTAAAAATAGAACTACCCTACCACCCAACAATTGCATTACTAGGTATTTATCCAAAGGATACAAAAATGCTGATTCAAAGGGTCACGTTCACCCTGATGTTTATAGTAATTCTATCAACAGTAGCCAAATTATGGAAAGAGATGAAATGTCCATCGATTGATGAGTGGGTAAAGAAGATACACACACACACACACACACACACACACACACACACAAAACGGAGGATTACTCAGCAGTCAAAAAGACTGAAATCTTTGCATTTGCAACAATGTGGGTGGAGCTAGAGAGTATTATGCTAAGCGACATAAGTCAGTCAGAGAAAGACAAATATATGATTCCACTCATGTGGAATTTAAGAAAGAGACGGGTAAACATAGGAGAAAGGAAGATAAAATAATATAAAAAGACAGAAGGAGAAAAACCATAAAAGACTCTTAAATATAGAGAACAAACTGAGAGTTGCTGGAGGGAAGTTGGTAGGGGGTTGGGCTAGATGGGGAATGAGCTCTAAGGAGGGCACTTGTTGGGGTGAGCCCTGGGTGTTACATGTAAGAGATAAATCACTGAATTCTAGTCTTGAAACAAATACTACGCTATATGTTAACTAACATGAATTTAAATTTAAATTTTAAAAACTAATAAATAAATTGCTAATGCTTGCAACTGTACCTAAATGAAATCCACCAGGCTTTCTGGAATGAGGCCTGGGGAGATGTATTTTGAATGTTCCCAAATAATTCTTATGTGCAACCAGCACAAGAGCCGCTGAGCCTAGTGGCCTAGTGTCTCAGGGGTCTTGGCAGGTCCTGCCTCCTGCCTTCCACTACAAATACGGGGGCATCTTGGTGGGCGTGGCTTTCCATTTTTTGCTTTCCTCTGTCCATAATCTCATAGGTCACCTGAGCCATCTGTGCTTTTGTCTGTGAGTCTGCTCACCTGTCCTTCTCCGCCCAAACCCAGCTGAGGCCCCTTCTCCAAGCTCTGCAATTCGGATGGGTATTGATCTTTAACTATTACTGCTAGACCCCAAGTTTCATCCAGCCATGGTTTTCCAACTGGATTTCTCAAAAGATCCACTTGAAAAAAAAAGTCTTTATTTTAAATTGGCAAATACTCCTTCATTTAAAAAAATTCTAATGTTTATTTATTTTTGAGAGAGAGAGAGAGCGTGAGCAGGGGAGGGGCAGAGAGAGATGAAGACACAGAATACGAAGCAGGCTCCAGGTTCCGAGCTGTCAGCACAAAGCCTGACGTGGGGCTCAAACCCACAAACTGTGAAATCATGACCTGAGCCAAAGTTGGACGTTTAACTGACTGAGTGACCCAGGTACCTCTATATCAGTATGTACTTCTTATTGAAAAAAGTAAAAATTCACATAAGAAGAAATCGAACACCACTCTGGTTTCCGGGTGCCTTCCCAAAAGAAGGAACTTTTAGACAAATGCATCTTCCTATTTGTGTATCTGTGTCCTGAGGGACTTTTCTATTTTCTAGAAACAGATTCCTAAGACATGTCAACTGTCTTGAAGACTCTTGAAGGGAGAGAAGGAGGGCCCCATGACTCTGTGGCTTTAAAAGCTGCTCGGAGGTCAAAGATCAGATGGGCCTGAGAAGGGCCTGTCCTTCTGGGAGTGGCCATGCCACCCCTTACCTGGTCTTCAAACACTTAAGGAGCTCTGAGGAATAATAAAAAGTGGTAAGAAAGCTCCAAGTAGCAGGAAGGAAGTGAGGATGGTCATTATTAATATCTGTACCGGAGGGGCGCATGGGGGGCTCAGTCGGTTAAGGGTCCGACTTCGGCTCAGGTCATAATCTCTCAGTTTGGGAGTTCAAGCCCCACGTTGGGCTCTGTGCTGACAGCTCAGAGCCCGGAGACTGCTTCGGATTCTGTGTCTCCCCCTCTCTCTGCCCCTTCCCCACTTGTGTTCTGTCTCTCTCAAAAATAAATATATATTAAAAAAATATATGTATATATAGGAGTAAGCATTATGGGCTGGATTGTGATCCCCTCCCCAAATTCATAGGTTGACGCCCTAACCCCCATAACCTCAGAATGTGACTGTACTTGGAGATAAGGTCTTTAAAGAGGTAATTAAATTACAATGGGGTCTGGAGTGAGGGCTGTAATACAATTGGGTGTCCTTGTAAGGAGAGGAAATTTGAACCCACCAGAAGAGACAAAGGGGATACACACACAAGGAGGCTGTGTGAGGACACGAGGAGAAGGCAGCATCTGCAAACTGCCAAGAAAGAGAGCCTTGGGAGAAACCCAACCTACTGACACCTTAGCCCTAGACCCTTAGCCTCCCCTATGGGCAGGAAATAAATCGGCGTTCAGCACCTGATGTGCGGTACATGGTCACGGCAGCCCTCACAGACAAGAGGGAAGTTAACTTAATTCCACTCTGGTCACACGGAGATACTAAGGTAAGCTAGGAATGGAGTTGCTGGACACCACAGACCCCTAAAATGACGTCATCGGCCCCCATGCCAGCAGACCCCCCTGCAGGTGCACCCACTTCACAGGGGGTTCCTTGGTGCAGTTCTGTCGGGCCACAAAGCAAAGCAAACCTGCCTTATGTTGACTTCCACCCAAAAACATGAGAATAAGGTTTTCAGGCTTGCTGCATGAGGCTCAACGTTTTCCTAAAGTTTATAACATGAATGCCTGAATGTAGTCCACAGAAACAGCCGATATAACAAAGAAGGCCACAGAATGGTGGGGCCACAGTGCTGTGAGACTGAGGAGGCCTGAACAACTGCCGCCCGCTCCAGACCTTTATTTTTTTTTAAGTCGGTTTGTTTACTTTTAGAGAGAGAAAGGGGGGAGGGGCAGAGAGAGAGAGGGAGGGAGAGAATGCCAAGCAGGCTCCACACTGTCAGCACAGAGCCTGAGGCGGGGCTTGAACCCACACCCTGTGAGATCATGCCCTGAGCCGAAATCAAGAGTCAGGAGCTCAAAGGACAGAGCCACCAGGTGCCCCTCGCTCCCCACCTTTAGACCAAAGCCTTTTGCTTTCTCGTGCTCACCCGTGGATCCAGTGCAAGGGGTGGGGAGGGATGGGCCTAAGTGCACAAGGGCTCCTAAGGCAGAGCCGGGACTGCAAAACTAGCGCCTTCCGGTGGAACACTAACTCACAGGGAAGAGGTTCCTGGCTTCCTCTCTGCTCTGCAAGTAGACCTGCTTTGATCAATAAGCTAATATAAATGCGATGCACAGTCATGGGAGAAAATAACTTCCGTTTCAGAGGAAACGGCACAAGATGAAAGCACCGCCATAGCCTTTCAAAGTCAGTGCCCCCGCGGTGATGTAGAGGCTCTGGTCCTTCGCTTCTTTGCGGGCTGGCCAGGCAGAGGGCTGTCTGGCTGCTTGCTGGAACAGCACTGCCTCGAAAAGGAAAAGCCTGCAGCAGGCAATGTTTTCTCTGGAATCAGTCCCACCGTCAACTTAAATTTCCCCCTCCCAAAACTCTTGGAGGCGAACAATAACTCTTACAGATTTCTCCTCTTGCAAATCCAATATATGCAATCTGCCCTTCCAGGCTTTCCAGAACGGGGCAGTCCCGACCCACCAACCTTTTATTACACTGTCTGGAATGCTCCTAGAAATATTGCATCAGAGAGAATGTAATACTGTGGGTGTGTCAGTTCATTTAAATTACAAGTCCAGAGGCATCAGTTGCCTTGATAAAAATTAGAGAGTCCAGCCCTGGTCTGACGGAGTTCGAGTCCAGAAGCCAGGTCCCCAGGACTCCTGCAGGGTGTCTGTTACCCAGCTCGCAATCACTGATCCGTATTGTGCATATCCGCATACGCAGCTGGTCTTTATCGGTAGGTCTCTATTGGTAAAAATAGTGGCCATGATGAATGCCAGAAAGAGGTTCTCTTGGGTTAAATTCAAGCTCTTCAAGATCTGCGCACTGGTGACACTATTTCAGAAATATTCCCACTCTTATAGAGAATACACGAAGCTGGAGTGATCTGTCGTCACCCCCACCATGTAGGAACAGGGCAAGGACCGAGTCCCGCAGTATCCTAGGTCTAGCCACCAGGGTGGGGGGTTTGGGGCTGTCGGAGGTAATCGCAAAGGTGCCATCTGCCTCTGACAAGCTGTTGTGTCTTTCTGTAGTTATACCGGGACCCCAAGGCACAGGGAACTGAGATTTCATGGATCTTATAGAACAGGGTTGGATCTTGGATCTCTCCCTAATAGGCATTTGTCTGGCAAAAGATGCACAAGGTCTAAAAGCATCTAATCTGAGACTCACATTCATTAGAATCTTCATTAGGTTTTAAGAGAATAGCTAACCTTAAACCACTTTTAAATTTTACAAGGCTATATTATTGACACCCCCCTAAACCTAATTGGCTTACATCAGTTTACAAAACATATCCATTATTATTCTCCAAACTGGCTGCATCTCTCCAAGTCCTTTGACATTACCCGCCCTCCCTTCTCTAACTCCCCATCCAAATCTAGCATTCCTTTCTGCCACTTCCTTCTACAGAAAGTCTTCCTTATCTAACATCTTTCTTTACTCCCAGAAAACAAGAGCTAAAGAAATTATGCTAGACTCTTGTCATCTTGCCATGACATTTTTGGCAATCTATTCGAGGTCTAAGTACTTCAAGCTGATATTTTTAACACTTTGAAGGCAAGGACCTCATTTTCTATACTTGTTAATTGTTTTGTATATTTAAAATATTTTTTGTTTTGTTTTTTTTTTGAGAGAGAGAGAGAGCACAAGCTGGGTAGGGGCAGAGAGACAGACATACAGACAGACAGATAGAATCCCAAGAAGACTCCAGGCTCCAAGCTGTCAGCACAGAGCCTGACACAGGGCTCAAACCCACGAACCATGAGACCATGACTTAAACCAAATCACACGGTCAACTGGGAGCCCATGTTTTGTATATATTTAAACAATGAACTCAGTTCCATGAACGCAGAAGTACTTGCCAAATGCATCCACAGTTTTTGTGCCTACGTGTGTGCATGATAACTTCAAGTCAAAGAAGGGAAACCACAGCTTGGCTCTGATCCCCAAGAAATGATCCAGAAAAAGAGTGTGGACACAGGTTTCAAAAAGACAGGTCTCCCTCACTTCTCTCTCTCTCTCATTGAAGTCTAGATGACACACAATGCTACATTAGTTTTAGCTGACAACACGGTGATCTGACAACTCTAAATTTTATGCTATGCTCACCAAACAAGGTGATTAGAATATCATTGACTATATTCCTTATGCTGTACCTTTCATCCCTGTGACTTATGCATTCCATAATTGGAAACCTGTATCTCCCACTCCCCCTCACCCACTTTGCCCATTCACCCATCCCTTCCACTCTGGCAACCATCAGTTTGTTCCCTGCACTTGTGGATCTGTTTCTGCTTTTTAAAAAATTGTTTGTTCATTTGTTTTGTTTTTAGATTCTGCATATGAGTGAATTCATATGGTATTTGTCTTCCTCTGAAAAGATAGATCTCTTAGTGAGCCTTTGCATTTATTCATTTTACAGTGAAAACATCTGCATTATTGAATTTCTGGAACAACAGGAAAGGTGGCTACTTCCCCAGAAGGCTAAGGATGGTCTCAATTTTCCCTTCAGGGAATTCTTCAAATGGAGCTAATGTGGTATTTTCTAAAGATCTGTAACTGGTGGGTTCGAGTTAATAATCCACCACCGTGTATATAACTTCAGGCAAATTAATTTCTTTGAGCCTCCAGACACTCATATATATAATGGAATTACTGTTTATGCAAAAGGGTCATCGTGAGGATCGAATAGTCAAGTGCTCCGTATGCTCTAAAACACTGTACAAATGTAACGCTTTGTTATTTTCAAGTGTTCACTTCTTTTGACACCACGATCAACTTGAAAATATTCATTTCAGTCCGAAGAGTCCCCTGAACTTTCCCAAATAAACTACTAGAAACTTTAAAGGAAAAGAAAAAGACTTTATTTTTTTAAATCCCTTCTTGAGTTAAAAATGTTGCATTTCCAAAAGACTTTTGTTTATTAAAATCAATTGGGGAATACAGAATTCCTCACACACCTGCTCTCTTCCATCTGGGGTTTTTTCGCTTCTTTTTAAAGGAAAGCTAAAGGTCATAAATGAGATGCAATACACTGTTTATCTCCGTTAGCATTCTGGGTGGTCCTGGGAACGCCAAGTTCTAAAGCAAGGGTGTTGGCCTCAGCTACCTTCAAGTAGATCTACCCGTTCTCACTTGGTGTGCGAGGATGCAAACCACATTTCCATGCCCCGAACCCAGAGAGGCATTTGCTGCTTGCAAGAGCTTTCTTGGAATGACAGAGTGGGCATGTTTTGGACCTTTGTCTCCAGACAGGTTCAGGAGCCCCTACATTCTCATTCTTAAGAGGGTTCATTTTTTCTGAATTAACATTAGAAAGGAGCCTCTGGACTTTGGGAAGCATGTGTCCTCTTTAGTAGACGAGGCAGCTCAAAACTTGCCAGGAAGATGATGTAAGCAAGCAAACCATTTGTCTGAAGGGAAAGAAAGATGAAATCGCCCGGAGCCTGAAGACTAAAGAGCCCATTTTCTGTTTTAGATTGACATGGAGGCACAAGAGTTGGAGACCAGATGCGAGCGAAGGACAGATGTTCAATGTACTGCTTCAGATTTCAACTTTAATTAATTCTCTGATTTCGTAACAATGTATTTTCTAATTCCACAGGGACTTGCTTCAGAATTCCAAGTAGGGCTGCCACCCTCCCTTGTGTTTCTGTCAGGTTTTTTTTTCTTAATATAATTTATTGTCAAATTGGCTAACACACAGTGTGCAGTGTGCTCTTGGTTTTGGGGGTAGATTCCCATGGTTCATTGCTTACGTACAACACCCACAGCTCATCCCAACAAGTGCCGTCCTCCATGCCCATCACCCATTTTCCCCTCTCTCCCACCCTCCAGCCACCCTCGGTTTGTTCTCTGTAGTTAAGAGTCTCTTATGGTTTGGCTCCCTCACTCTCTGTCCACTGACTAAGTTTTGAACAATTAATACATATCCCATCTTGGGATAACTATGGTGGCTAATCTTCCTGGCCTAGTTTTTTGTCTGATTTTTTTTTTAACTCTAGAATGACCACTTATGAAACACATACGTTTTCAACTTACGTGTATCTGTACTAGTCAGAGTTCTCCAGAGACATAGAGTCAGTAGGGTTTATAGGACTATATAAAGGGGAAGATGATAGGAATCGGCTGACATGGGTGTGGAGGCCGAGAAGTCCCACAATGCACTGTGTGCAGCCCAGAAAGCAGGTGCAATCTGAAAGCCTGAGGACCAGGAGCCCCAGTGTCGGGGGGGGGGGGGGGGGGGGGGGGGGGGGGGGGGGGGGCGCGTAAAAGGTGGATGTCTCGGCTGAAGGAGAGAGAGACAGAGAGTATTCAGAGTATTTGTCCTTCCTTCACCTTTTCGTTTTACATAGTCCTCTGATGGACTGGGTGATGCCTGCCCACACTGGTGAAGGGCTTCTTCACTCAGTTTACTGATTCAAATGTTAATCTCTTCCAGAAATAACCTCACAGACACACCCAGAAATCATGTTTTACCAACTATCTGGGCATCCCTGAGCCCAGTCAGGCTGACACACAAAATTAACCATTGCCGTATCCTTTATTACCAATGGGAAACTGTGAGAGGAGGTTACGGAATAAGACATTCTCAGGGGTCCCAAATCTCAAAGTAACTCTCTCATTTGTGGCACAGTAACCTAACCTTATCCTCAGCTCTCCGCACTAGGGTAAGAGGGAATTCTTTTTTTTTTTTTTAGTTTATTTATTTTAGAGAGAGACAGCATGAGTGGGAGAAAGGCAGAGAGAGGTAGAGAGAATCCCAGGCAGGCTCTGCACAGCCAGTGCAGAGCCCGATGTGGGGCTCCACCCCACAAAGCCATGAGATCATGAGCTAAGCCAAAACCAAGAGTCAGACGCTTACGCAAATGAGCCACCCAGGTGCTCAAAGAGGGAATTCTTTGAGTGAGATGAACACGGTGGAAACTGTATGTACATGTCGTTCTGACAACCCACCTAGACTTGAACTTGATTCTTGCTGGTAGAATGTGGATGGCCTCTGGAGATGAGAACGAGCAAGGGGGTCCCTACCGCAGGGCCTTGCCACCACCAGACGCCAGGTCACCATGAACGAGGTTTCAAGTGCTATTCTGCCACATACATGGATGTTTCTTGGCACACAGGTGAGAGGTACTGTTCCCGGAAGCTCAGCCCCTGAGGGACTCCTTGAGCACCTTGCATGGTCTGGACACGGAATTCTCCATTAAGAGGCAGGAAACAGGGGCGCCTGGGTGGCTCACTCGGTTAAGTGTCCAAATTCAGCTTAGGTCAGGATCTACCTGTTCTGGTTTCAAGCCCCGCGTCGGGCTCTGTGCTGACAGCTCGGAGCCTGGAGCGTGCTTGGGGTTCTGTGTCTCCCTCTCTCTATCTGCCTCTCCCCTGCTTGTGCTCAGTCTCTCTCTCTCTCTCTCTCTCTCTCTCTCTCTCTCTCTCTCTCTCTCTCTCTCTCTCTCAAAATAAGCATAATAAAAAAGAGGCAGGAAACAAAATGCAGCAGAGCCCTAGGCCAAAGGCACACATATTTTGCAGGCACCTCCAAATTCCTGCGCCCCTGTCTGTGGAAGGGCACAGGGGACTGAGCAGAGTTTAACCAACACACACATTCCAACGATGGTGAGCACCGCTTATTTCCCTCAGTCAAAGTTCTCTCCAAAAACGCTTCTCTGATGAGCAAGCCTCCAGCGCAGAGATCTGCAGACGAAGTCACATGAAGATTTGGGGCAGAGGGAGCTGAACTGTGAGGCATCTTTCCACGCCAACTGCACCGCTGTTGGAGTTCATACTCCTCTTCGGGACACTGTAAACGCTAACAAACCACCCCTGGGATACAGAGTGAAACTAACTAGCCCACATACATAAACATTGCATACTGCTTGTGCCAAAGTATTTTATTTAATTTTTTTTACATTTACTTATTTTTGAGAGAGAGAGAGAGAGAGAGAGAGAGAGAGAGAGAGAGAGAGAGAGAAAGCATGAGCGGGAAAGGGCAGAGAGAGAGACACAGAATCCGAAGAGATACATAGGTCTGGGAAAGTCCTGAATGCAGGAGTGTCTGCCCCATAGAGTCGGGGTGCACTACCTACCCTTCTGGCATGTGTATGTGTTCCGTAGCCTGGAAGCTTCCCGAACCACATACTATTGGTATTTTTACAGAGGCTCCATCATGTAGGCATGACTGATTATTTACTATTTCCAGCACCTCTCCCTTCTTAGACAATGGAGGGAGGGCCTGAAAGATCTCTAGTGACCACCCCCCACCCAGGAGCCCACCAAGAGCCAACCCTTTGGAACAAAAAACATCCCATCACTGAGGGAATTCCAAGAGATTTAGCAGCTCAGTGTCAAAGGCTTCTGTCACTCAGGAAATTATAAAGCCTTAGGAGCTCTGTGCCAGGAACCAGGGTCAAAGACTATTAGAACGAAAGATTCAGTCGGCTAAGTATCCCCCTTCAGCTTAGGTCTTGATCTCACAATTCATGGGTCCAAGCCCCACGCTGGGCTCTCTGCTGACAGCTTAGAGCCTGGAACCTGCTTCAGATTATGTGTCCCTCTCTCTCTGTCCCTCCCCTGTCAATACTCTGTCTCTCTCTCAAAAATAAATAAACACTTCAAAAAACCCCAGAAGATTCTCCTAGTGCCTCTGTTTACAAGGATTTTAGGAGCTCTGTGTCAAGAGCCAGGGGTAGAAACCAACATATTTATTTCTTATTATTTCACAGAGCCACTGGGAATTGAACGGTCAAAAAAACATGCTTCTTAGAGGAGATGATTCCGGCAGGACTTGAAGCAATAGACACACCCTAATACCTTTAAGAGAGTGGAAATCACACAGTGCCTGCTCTGAGACCACAATGGAATTAAACAGAGTTTGTTTAGGCAGACAGGAGAGTATCTACTTGAATAAAAAGAGGGAACAGGCAAAGACAGACACAGAAGAGGGTATTTGCTCAGATGGAGAAAATGATGGAGAACAAGATGGCCAGAGATGAAAGTGGGTGCCAGGAAAGAATGAGAAAAAATTATCGAGAAGTCTCTAGTCCAAACACTTGGAAGATCTGGAATATTAGTTGGCATTGATCCTTGGCCATTGGCAACGTTTTAGAAGGGAGTGTACTTGATAAGTGGGGTATTTTAGGGAATAAATTTTCCTGCAGTAAGAATGAATTGGAAGGGAGAAAGACAGAAAGCTGGGCAATCATGGGAAAGCAATTTCAGTTACGCAAGCATGAAGCGATGTGGGTGTAGACCACAGTGAGGCAGGGAGACTGGAAATCGAATTGTTCTACTCATTTTTTGGAGAATAAAAGAAAAGTACAACTAGCCTAGAAAAATAGCTTTGGCAGGTGCCTCATATAACAGATTGTCTGTCACTTATTTCACCCGCGGTTTTTCTGCTTTAACTGACCACTGGATAATTGCGCCTGCACCAGCCTATCTATCATCTTCCCAAGTCCAGCCCAGCAGACCTGAACTGAATGAAAGGATTTCAGAACTGGTGGACTCACTGGAATGTGAGATTTTTTTTTTCTGTTGAGCTTCCACTGCTCTTTGGTGTTGCCCCTGCCTTCCAGATATCCCCAGCACGGTATGCCAAGACGTCACAGCTGACACTTGGGGTAAACCCAACAGAGCTGAAGAGCTCTTAAATTTGGTATGCAATGAATATCATACTCTCCTCTGTAGACTTACCAATGATCTGTGAGGTTGTAAAATCTCTGTTATAAATTTCTTACTCATAAGTTTATTATGTGACTGGAAGCTACCTAGGTATATATGAATGGAGTTTAGCAACTGTTGTTCTAGACACATATGTGCTAGGTATATTACTCCCTAACATGTTACTGCTTGGCTGGCCAGAAACCAATGTGATGCTTCCTTATAAAATTTCAACCTTTGGTTTCTAATCCAACATGTAAGGACCTTGAAAATCACAATTCCATCTCAACAACAGGTAAAAAGCTGAAGAACAACAACAACAACAACAACAAATCACATTCAGAGCCATTAGACACTGCTTGACACCTTTAAAAGAGTGGAAATCACACAGTGTCTTCTCTGAGACCATCGTGTGGCTAAACTAGAAGTTACTGACAGCCGGAAACTCTTCAAACACTTGGAGATGAAACAACACACTTCAAAATAGCACATGGATCAAAGAGGACATGGCAAGAGAAATTTTTAAATATTTTGAAAACTAAAATACAATTTATCAAATTCTGTGGGCTTTAGTGAAAGCAGTGCTTCAAGGGAAATTTGTGGCATTGAAAGTGTCTATTTGAAAAGAAGAGAGATCTAAAATCAATTATCTAGGCTTCTACCTTAGAAAAGCAGAAAAAGAAGAGCAAAGTAAATCCAAGTAAGCAAAAGAAAAGAAATAATAAAAATTGGAGCAGAAATCAATAAAATTGAAAACAGGAAATTAATAAAGAAAGGTAATGAAACTGAAAGCTCCAAAAAAAGATCAATAAAAAGATCCAAAAAAAATCAATAATTCTCTAGCCAGGCTAACTAAAACACACACACACACACACACACACACACACACACACACACACACAAATTAATAATATTGGAAATGAAAGAGGGAACATAACAGATCACATGGACATTAAAAAGATAATAAAGGGATAATATGAACAACTCTGTGCCCACAAATTTGATAACCTACATGAAATGGACCAATTTCTTAAAAGACACAATCTTCCAAAACTCACACAAGGAAAAACTGACAATCTGAAGAGACTTGTATCTATTAAAGAGATTGAATTAATAATTAAATAACCTTCCAAATCAGGCTCAGATGGGTTCACTGGTGAGTTCTACCAAACATCGGACAGAAAATGTACTAATTCTCTACAATCTCTTTCAGAAAACAGAAAAACATAGAAGCCTTCTAACTCATTCTATGAAGCCAGCATTACCTTAATAACAAAACCTTAGATAAAGACTTTGTAAGGAAAGAAAACTAATGACTATATATCTCCCATGAACATAGATGCAAAAATCCTCAGCAAAATATTAGCAAACCAAATTCAACAACTTATAAAAAGAATTATACACCATGACAAAATGGGATTTATCTTAAGTATACAAGTCTGGTTTAATGTTTGAAAATCAATTCCATCATATTAACAGGCTAAGGAAGAAAACAATCACATGGTTGTATCAATACATGCAGAAAAAGAATTTGACAAAAGCAAGTACCGTTTCATGGTAAGAACTCCCAGAAAACTGGGAATAGAGGGCAAATTCCTCAGCTGAATAATCAACATTTATAAAATCCTACAGCTAACATCATACATAATGGTGCGAAACTAGCTTTCCCACTAAGATCATGAACAAGGCAAGGATGTCCTCTCACACCATTCCCTTTCAATATCATATGCAATCCTAGCTACTGCAATAAAACAAAAAAGGACCTAGAAGGCAATAGATGGGAAAGGAAGATATAAAACTGTCTTCTTTTGCAGATGACATGGCATGAATGTACAAGACTTATATGAACAAAATCATAAAACTCCAATAAAAAACTAAGTAAATGGAACAATTTTCCATATCCATGGATAGTAAAGCTCAATATTGTAAAGATGTTGGTTTTTCCCAACTTGATCTATAGATTCAACGTAATCCCCACAAAAATCCCAGTAACTTGTTTTGTAGGTATTGACAAATTTATTCTAAAATTTCCGTGAAAAGTGGAAAGACTCAGAATACCAACCCAATATTGATGGAGAGCAAGGTCAGAGGAGTGACAATATCCAACATCAAGAATCTCTAGAAAGCTACAATAATCAAAACAGTATTGCATTGGCAAACTAGGCAGATCAATAGGACAGAATAGAGAGATCAGAAATAGACCCACATAAATATAGTCAATTAATCTTTGACAAAAGAGCATAGGCAATATGAGGGAGAATGGATGGTCTTTCAACAAATGGTACTGAACAACTGGACAACCACATGCAAACAAAAAAAATGAATCTAGAATCATACCTTAAACCCTTCACGAAAATTAACTCTTAATTAATCATGTATCTAAATATAAAATGCAGGGGTGCCTGGCTGGCTCAGTTGATTAACTGTCTGCCAATGCAGAGCATGCTTCAGATTCTCCCTCTCTCTTTCTCTGCCCCTCCCTTGCTCATACTTTCCCTCAAAAATAAACAAACATTTAAAAATAAATAAATAAATATAAAACTATAAGACTCTAATGGGATAAGAAGACAAAATCTAGATGACCTTGGGCATAGAGATGACTTTTTAGATACAACACCAAATATACCTACACCAAATTAATAAGCTGGATTTCATTAAAATTTAAAAAAAAATTTCTTCACTGTGGAAACTACAGTCAAGAGAATGAGAAGAAAAGCCCCAGACTGAGAGGAAATATTTGCAAAAGACAATCTGATAAATAACTTGTTATTCAAAATATACAAACTTTCTTCTTAAAACTCAACAGTAAGAAAATGAACAACCAGATTCAAAAATGTGCAAAAAACCCGGACACCTCACCAAAGATATGCAGATCACAAACAAGCATATGAAAAGATGATCCACATCATATGTCCTTAAGAAACTGAAAATTAAAACAATAATGAGATACGCTGCATGCCTATTTGAATGGCCAGAACCTAGAATGCTGATGACACCACCCAATGCTGGTAAGGATGTGGAGGAATCAGAATTCTCATTCACTGCTGGTGGAAGTGCAAAATGGCACAGCAACTTTGGAGGACGTTTGACAGTTTCTTACAAAATTAAACACACTTTTACCATACAATCCAGCAACCACACTCCTTGGTATTTACCCAACTTATGCCCACACTTATGTGCACATGGATATTTATAGCATCTTTATTCATAATTGTCAAGATTTGGAAGCATCAGCAGCCAAGAAGCCTTCAACAGGTGAACTGATAAATAACCTATGGTACATCCAAACATCAGAATATTATTCAGCACTAAAAGTAAATGAGCTATCAAGCCATGCATAGAAAGTCATGGAGGAACCTTAAATGCATACTAGTAAGTGAAAGAAGCCAGGCTAAAAAGGCTACTTACTGTATGATTCCAACTCTATGACGTTCTGGAAAAAGCAAAACTATGGAGACAGCAAAAACATTAGTGTTTTCTAGGGGTTAGGGTGGGAGATAAAGATGCATAAGAGAAGCACAGATGATTTTTAGAGCAATGAAAATATCTGTATGACCCTATAATGGTAAATGCAGGTCATTCATTATACATATGTCAAAACCCACAGAACGTATGATGTCAAGAGTTAACCCTAATGCAAACCATGAAGTTTGAGTGATAGTGATGTGTGGGTTATCAGTTGCAACAAATGTATCACTCTGCTGTGGGATATTAATGGTAGGGTAGGCTGTGCATGTGTGGGTTATAAGGGGTATATAGGAACTCATTTTCTGCTCAAGTTTTATGTAAACCTAAAACTGCTCTAAGAATTAGTCTATTTAAAAGGGGGAAAAATGCACTGTAACAGAGTGAAGTTAGAACACCCACCAGGTGCTCCAGCTAACAGTTGAGCCATTAGTACTAAGCAGCTCTATAGAACCAAGTTCCAGACAAGAAGATAGAAGATGTTGAAAACGAAGATTTCAGCATAACAAATCACCGCAAATTCAGTGGCTTAAAACTGCCCACACTGATTATCTCATGCAAGGGAAGAGGATTACACAGGAGTGTGAACCTGCAGAGGCAGGATCAGAGGGATTACACTGGACTCGAGCCACCAGAGAAGCCATCATGGACAGAATCTGAGAAGAGAGAAAAATGCAGCCATGAGAGATGGAGGTGGTGGCTGGGCCTTCATTTCTGAGTCTCCAGTTACCCCTCCAGGTTCAGCTGATCCCCGGGGTATTTCCTTCCTTGGGTTTCATGAGATTTTTCCTGACACTTTCAGTAAAGCAAGGAGAAGCCCCACACCATTCTCTCTGATGAGTCAGGGTGGGGTTTCTATGTCTTAGAACCCAAAGAGCCATAACTTGAACTGACTGAAACCTTTCTCTTGTGGGACAAATTTCCTGGTCTTTTTTAAGTCAACTAGAAAGTATTTATTCCTCATATAGGATGTGTTATATGGCAACAGTTTGGATCTTAGTTCTACAACTTCCAAATGATGCAAACTTGAGCACTTCATGTACAGTCTAAGCCTTCTTTTTTTTTCCTGTAAATTAGAATTAAATGTTTGCTTTGCAATAGATACTTTTTCAACTGACATGAGACCCGTATGTCCTATAAATGTTTACTTTTTTATTTCATTTCCTTATTTTTTTCCCTTCCTTTCTTCCTCTCCACATAATACTGTATTAGTTTTCCAGGGCTGCTGTAACAAAGTGCCATGGTCTTGGTGGCTTAAATAACAGAAATTTATTCTCACAAATCTGGAAGCTGGAAAGTCCAAGATCAATGTGTCGGCAGGTTCACTTCCTTTTGAGAGCTGTGAAGGACAATCTGTTCCAGGCATTTCTCCGTAGCTCATCTTCAAGTTCACATGGCATTCTCCCCGTGTGTGTCTCTGTGTCCAAATTTCCCTTTTTATAAGAACAGCAGTCATGTTGGACCCACCTAATAACCTCTTGTTAGTGTAACCAATTACATTTGCAATAACCTTACTTCCAAATAAAGTGATATTCTAAGGTGCTGGATATTATAACTTCAACATATGCATTTTTTGATTCACTGACAATCATGACACAATTCAACCCATATCAAATATATAAAACATATTGAATAAGAGGATCATTCTCCTAATTCATCTATTCAATTCTGCAAATAAGAGGATCTTGTCTTCTAAGGTATAAACACACATCTCTATAACAACTTCTCAGGGGTGACAGAAACAGTTGGCTAACATTTTCCGAGGCTTGTTTTGCATATACAAGACCTTCCGGAGTTCCCATTACCTGATCACTTTTCCAGAGGATGAACAGTGACCTCTAGCATCTCGGACAGCATTTCTTAGGATTCTTGCAGTTGCACACAGGGGCATGTATTGTGTCAGACATTATTCTTTCAAGTTACTGAGCCCCAGAGGAGGAGACTTGGGGAACTGGCTGGGAGAACAAGGGGGGGAAAGCTTCCAAGGTCCCATCTCACAAGGAACTGCAGGAGCTTGTTATGGAGTGGTCCTCTGATCCTAAATTAGCCCAGATTCTGGTTTGGGTTCAGGTAATGGATCAGGGCCTTGTCCTGATTCTACACCTGCTCTTCCAACTCAAAGACCAGAAACACAGCAAAAGTGAATGGCCAAGACATAGGGACCCAGGAAACGTGAGAAGGCCTGAAAGAATATCACTGATGAAGAGCAACAATGAGGAAGATCACTGTCTCTGAAGACCAAACAAGCTACAGGAGATATTCCCAAGAAAGGTAAAGATCATGGCTTCTGTCTACAATACTTCTTTGGTTTTGTAGTTTAGAAATTTAGCCTTTAGGTTTGGTGACTTGGTCCAGCCTGAGATTGCGCTGTGATTTCCATTCTCCAACATAATTCTCTTTCCTTATCTCAGTAGGAGAATCAAATAGCATATTAATATAATCCATTATACAAGATTTCACCTAAAGCATTCAATAAAAGCTATTTTCCAACCTTTCAGTCTGAGCTTAAGTAAAGTCAATCTAGTTTAATACATCATTAACAAAAGTTGGTGTATGTACCGATAGTTATTTGGGGATGAAGACTGGGGATGGAGGGAAGTTTGAAGGATAATTTAAAGGTCACTTTGATTTAAGATGAGTTCAACTTTAGCAATGCAATCTCACTGCATTTACTATACATCGCTGTGATAAATGTAAGGCAGGAAAACCAACCTTTGTATTTTCTATCTATAATTAATGAGTGGCTTCTAGCAGAGTTGGGGAGCATAGAAAATTGTGATTACAGGAGACCCGCTCACTTGGCGATGTCAAGTCTCCTAGAGGCCACTTTAAACAGGCCCAGGTGTCAGAATTCTCACTTGTGCATTAATGGGGTTTTACAGTTCTTTTTTTTTAAGTCATGATAGCATGAAACTTGATTAGAAAGAAGACAGAAGAGACTAATGGTAAGATTATGGTTTGAGTTATTAATGCCAATTACAGAGCATGAATGCTACCACTAATAGTAGTGTGGGGTTTCCAAGGAAGTGTTGGGGGTGAGGGGTTGTGAGCACCATCCCCATGCCCTTCTTTGACTTCTCTGAGCAGGATCTCCCCCAGTGGCCTCACAAACCTAGTCCACCCCAATGGGACAGGCATAGTGAAAACTTCCCAGAAGGAACCTTAGTCTTACTGGGCATCCAGAATTCAGTCTTGCCTCCCATCAGATGAAGCCCAAGATCTGGGGGCTGCTAATTCCCAATCCTCTTTCTCCCTCCTTCCTGATCACATGAGAATGGCATCCAGGAGACTGAAGAGATCTGCAGTCCCATCCAAGATTAGTGGGGGAAGTGCCATGTTGCATGGCAAGTGGGAGGTCATCCATACTGCATGTCTTCCATCCTTCCCATGACACCCCACTTCCTGAATCCAGCTCACGGAGTCTACATCAAGCTTCCTGACAAAAGGAGTCCTACTCCTAAACCTCCACCCACGGACAAGGGCCTCATCTTGAGAGCACAGGCTGCCTGGAACTGCAACCCTGCCTGATGTGAGCCTTGCCCACCACACTGACTTTACTACGTGTCCTGCGCTGCTTGCCAGAATGAACCCTGTCGCTCCCCTTGACCCACATCCCAGGAAAAGATGTGATTTCTCCATTCCCCCACTCTCCTTCACAGTGGACATCACACAATCTACCCAGTGAATCTTTGTAGCTAATCTACAAAGAATTCAGACAAAACATAGTTTATTTCATCCAGGATGTATTGTTTTTAAGACTTTGATCAGTGGTTGTCAACCCTGACAATGTACCTAACATTTTTTTTAAGGCCAATGCCTATGCCTCACCTTTCTGGAGACTATGTAGTGATCAGTGTTGGTGGGATTGGAGCACTGGCATTTTTGCTGTGAAGTGCAGCCCTGGGTAAGAACAAGTAAGTAGCCAATTAACTAGTTCAACGCTTCCTAATCCTCTGGTTGACTGCACAAGCCCTGCGTTAGAAGGGCCCTTTTCAGCACCCTTCCAACTTGCACTCACTGGATCTCTTGCTCCTGAATGATAAACTTTATGTTAAGGTTGCATGCCTCCTATTCCCCACGCCTGGTCTCCAAAGTGAAGTAACATGATTTTGGGGGAGAAAATATCTGAAGAATGAAGAAAGGACAGTGCTCCTGATTGGAAGATCTAACCAAATTGCTGGAGCAAGCAGAATGGCCAAACTAATGTCTCGGGCCCCACCTTATGCCAGGAAAATTGCAGTAAGAAATTCATGAAGCTTGAAAGGGGTCTTGTGAGGCCCTTTGGTCATGGACATTCTGCACAGATGAAGACAAGCCCAACTTTGCTGACTTCCAGGGAAAGTTCCATGGGAAACTCCACCTAAATGCCTCCAGAGTGTAACAGTGCTGCTATCTAGAAACTTCTCTACCTGACCCCCTCTCCACAGGCTGTGGTGTTGGCTTCCTGCTGAGAGAGAAAGAGAGGACCCCTTCACAGCAAACAGCGATACACCTGCAGTTAGACAAAACTGTATCTTACTTCAGTCTCTTCATATTAATAAAATATTGCCATATTAAAAAGTTTGTCTCACTATAAAGTACCATTTCAAGGCTTTATGTTAGAAAATGGCATGAGCTACTACAACACCTGATACCATAAATAACACCTAGAAAGAACCAAAAAGAAAAAACCTAAACAAAGAACAAAGAAATTATAGTCCAACCCAAAGACTATTGACCTTTTATTTTCCATTAGTGAGATAGATAGAGATAGGGAAAAGAGGGAGGCAGATTGACTTGGCCTTTATTAACCTTCAAAGGAACCCCAATGTTGATATCCTTGCTTTGATACTGGACTAAAATCATGTGGGGTGGTACCATTAAGGGAAACAGAGTGAAGGCACACGGACCTCCCTGTACATTTTTATCCAACTTTCTGTGTACCCAGAATTATTCTAAAACTAAAAGTTTAAGATGCACACAAGAAAGGAAAGATACTCAACCCACAAAAGAAATGAAGTTGGACCTTGGAAGAGAAGAAGCTTGTGAATGATGGAAGAACTACGGGAATCATCACGAGCAGTTGAAAGAAGGAGAAGGAGGAGTAATTGCAAAAGCGGCAGTTGTTTCAACTATAGTGGTACTGATGGTAATCGTTGTCAGAGTTGTAATTATAGTAGTAATGGTAATTTTAGTAGCAGCAGTACTTTTAGTCATCATTATTATAGTAATTTTAACAGAGTAACAATTGAGTAGCAATTATAGTAGTAATAGCAATTGACATAGTGGTAATAATAATTGTAGTAGTGATAGTTGTAGTAATAGTAGTAACAATTTTAGTAGTAATAGTAACTACCACCATCACCATCGATTATAGCAGATGTATTAATAGTAATTGTAGTAGTGGTAGTAATTGTAGCAATAGTGGTAATTACAGAAGTCACAGTCGTAGTAACTGTAGTTGTGGTGGCAGCAGTAACAGTCACAGCAGTAGTGGTAGTTGCAGCGGGGGTAGTAGTAGTAAGCAGTCACAGTGGTAATAGTAGGCAGGAGTAGTAGTTGATAGGAAGTATTTGCATTCCCCACCATTGGGGCAGAGTGAAGAAGGAACCATGTCAAGGTGGAGGGTTACTAAGAGGAAGTAAGAAGCTTCCCAAAATAATGCACTCCCAAAATACATAATTTTTATGCAACTTCCCAGAATGCAGTCTTCATTGTGAAAGCATGTGAAGAGCTCAAAGCATGTGAAACAGTACATTGTGCATTGAATCCATGAATATGTTTGTTGTGGGATGTGGATTTTGTTTGTTTAATTTGCAAATTAATGCCTCAACCTTCTATTAATTGTCCCACATGATATAACTCTTGTGGGTTCTTCTAGTATTTGGAAAGCCCCAGACTCTCTCGGACTTGGCTTTCTCCGTACAAATCAGCTTGAAAAGTAAGTACTCTGGCAGATTCAACAAACCTAATTCAAGGTTCGTTACTTCTGAAGCATTTCCCACCATCTACCCAAATGAGAGACAGGGTGATGGAGCTGGAGACAGAATATTACAGAGACTCTGGAGATGCTTGGGATATAAAACACCTACTATGTGCTTGATGCCACTCTGGTCATGGAGGACTCAGCAGTGAACAAGACAGTCATGGTCTTGCCCATTCTCAAGAAAGAATGACAAGGAGCACAAAACTCACCAAACGAGATGATTTCAGATAAAGGTTAACTAACTCCAACTTAAATAAAAACCAGGAGATGCGATAGAGAGTAACGGTTTGCAAGGGCTCTGGGTCGGGGAAGGTCTCCCTAGAGAGCGACATTTGAATGTAGACCCAAGAAACAAACAGGAGCAAGCCAAGGGAAAGAAGACCAGAATAAGGAAAATAAAAACCCTACTGTGAACATCAATTTGGTCTTTGTGACAAACAGAAGTGGCTGTGAGGACAACTGTAGATGAAATCAGAGAGGAAGGTCAGAGCCAGGCTGAGTTAATATATTTGGATGGATTAGGCATGCGGGTGTGAAGAGGGAGCTGCAGTGAGAACAGTTTCTAGATTTCTGTTTTGTAGCACTAAGTAGCACCAACTGGGACTGGAGAAGAGGGCCCTGGGCCTAGTGCAGGACTTCACAAGCACAAGGCTGGCTGAGGCACCCTTCTGATCTTGGGTCTCTGACTTGTGAGCCAGGATAGCCCAGAGTCCCAGTGCCCAAGTCCCACCCTGCAGCCACTTCCCTGCAGGGCCTGGCCAGCTCCCCAGGGGCACCACCTCAAAGCAGGTGCAGGGACCCACAGACCAGGTTCTGCTCTGCTCCCTCCACCCTAAGCCTGGGCAAATACCACTCCCCCATGTGTGTCCCCAGCTCTTTTGTTGGGGTCCCTTCTCATTCCTATTGCTGCTATAACAAATCGCCACAAATACGGCAGCATAAGTCAACAAAACTCATTTTCTTGTAGTTCTGTCCCAAACACACCACACGGGGCAAAAATCAAGGTGATGGCACGGCCTTCCTTCTGGTTTTGCCTTTTCCAGCTTCTACAGGCTGCCTGGATTCCCACTAGGTGTTGGCTCTCACTCAGTGAGAGAACGGAAGCGGGGCACTACTGCACACCATAGCTGGTGGGGGATGGAAAGTGCCCCCCAAAACCACTTCTCGGGAAGAGATGAAAGTCATTGCTTAAGAGTAAGAGTAATCTGGAGCACCCAGGGGGTTCCGTTGGTTGAGCATCTGACTCTTGGTTGCAGCTCAGGTCATGATTCCAAGGTAATGGCATTGAGCCCCGTGTTGGGCTCCACATTGACGTTGGAACCTGCTTGGGATTCTCTCTCTCCCTCTGTCTCTCTGTCTCTATCTATGTCTTTCTCTCTCAGAAGAACTGGGGCGTGGTGGTGAGCAGCCTCCCCTGGGAATTCTCAGATAGATCTTTACTGCTGTCTCTACCTGGAAATCATGCATCTCTTTAACATAGGCTGTGTCTCCTCTTGCCCCTTGCAAGCTCTGCACACCCACCGCCCTGCAGGGGTGAGTGCCACGGGGGAGAGGTATCACATTAAGTTCGGGGCCTCCGGCCCAAACATGCCTCCACTTCCAGGAAGCACATTGGCTGGCTCTACTGCAGCCCCCCCTTCCATGGACACAGTTTCTAATCTATATTCTTCCCAATCATCCTTCTCACAGCAACCCACCAGATACGGTCCATAAAAGGAACCTGCCTCTCACTCATGTTAGGATGGGTAACATTTTCAATCATAACACATTTCAATCATTAAGGAAAATAACTCTAGAGAGTCTCCAGGGAGGGGGAGTGAGTGAGGAGAAAGCATGTCCCTGCTTCTCAGATTACCTATGTTTTTGAAAAGAAGATTGTCAGTGAGAAAATGGGACTTCTTCTGAGTCACTAAAATGGTAACATCTGTGCATATGTAAAGGGAGAGAGTCCTAATCGTCTCTCACATCTGCAAAATGCCTTTGACTTGGAAAAGCATATTCATGATCTGAGCCCCCCACCCACAGAGACAGCACGGAGGCTTAAGTGTTAGAGGTCCTATTTACAGCAGCTGAGTCAGAGGGCTCTGGGTGCCTGGAACCTGGTAGGATGGCAGTGCTCCATCACAAGAAAACTGTCCCATACATGTCATTGAGCCTTCCCAGCTAGATGGGCAAGAGTCGCCTGAAAGGATAGAGACCAGAGACTTTATCAGGCTCACGCCACACACCATATGAACTGTTCCTGACTGCTTTCTGTAGGTGGTGAATCTAGTGGGAGACCTGCTTTCACTACAAACTAGTAGGAAAGTTTGGGGGGCGTGCCTACCCCTCAAATACCTCTAACTGCTGGCCAGATACCATCGTCCAGCGAAGAACACTTCAGAGCTCTGTGTGATGCTGAAAACTCCAAGCAGTTCTCAAAGCAAAATTTAGTGAATGCCCACAGTGGGCCAAGTCAGGGGGTACCAGGATGGATCACAGGAACCAATGTCTCCTTCCAAAGTGGGCTCCCTCTCCTGTGGTTCTGTGCTTACACAGCCCCGTGGAGTGTGCAGCAGCAGCAGGAGGGCTGGACGAGTCATTGTTTCCAAGAGGAGCCAGCGAAGAGGCTGCTACACACCCCTGTGGGCCCAGGAATGCCCTGTCCAAGGAGGATCCCCACAGTCAACCCCTGGTCTCCAGGCCCTAGACTATATTACTTGGATGAAAGTCCTAGAGGTGGAGCCAAAATGGCGGAGAGGAAGGGAGCTCTGTAAACTCCCTCCGCACCGTTTTTCGAACTGAGAGGGATATTACGTTCAACTGAGAGAGCGGAAGGAGAAAATACGAACTCCAGAAGGAATAGAACCTCAAGGATACCTGAGTGAGTGGGGGCGAACGGGGGAGATCCGAGGACGGGCCAGCCCGGACGGGCAG
>NC_043705.1:140582555-140638991 GCF_006229205.1 Suricata suricatta | reverse complement strand
TTTGACAATAAAATATTATGGAAAAAAAAAAAAAAAAAAAAAAAAGAAAGTCCTAGAGAAGGACCATTAAAGGAAGTGCACATCAGGGGCTCCCCCGCAGGCCTTGGGACCCCAACAATCACAGTTATAGACCTTCAAGCTTTGTAAGGTAAGAATATGCATAGGGCTGCAGGAGGAAAATGCCATAATCCCATAAGAGGGGAGTCCACATGCGCTGAACTGGAGATAGGGCCTGTAGGCACCCACAGACATAGGGAGCAGTGCACATGAAATTGCAAGACAACGTCCAGAAGCTTACGTGGAGAGTGTGTGCAGGCACACATGGAAACTACACATGGTTCACAAGGAGACAACACACGTGAGCTCATGTGAGGAGACGCACAGGGCTCACGTGGGGAGGTGCACACAACTCTTGGGGTCCTAAAATCCCTATCAAACAACTGCCCAATTTAATAGAAGAAGAATGACCCAGGAAGGTCCTGGGCTTATCCCCTCCCACCCAATGTAAGTCACCTCTGGGACCACAGACCAGGATCATTTGACAAGATGCTTTCTTTGATTTTAAAAGAAACTAAGACAAAATTTCCCCCAAGACCTTTCCAACCTTGTGTACACGCAGGACAAGGAGCATAAAAGTCAAGATTAGAAACTTCGGGTGCATGTTCTCCAAAGGCTTCCTGAGAGCTGACAAAGAGGAGATCCACTCACTACCGATTGGGATTTGAGAATAGGGAGCTCAGAAGCCAAGCATGCACCTCCTCGGGGCACCTGCCACGCTTCCTCCCCCTCAGGACGCTCAGGAGGGCTCACCTGTCTGTAGGGAGCCGGGCCCTGACCTCCTCCACTGGGGGGGCTCCTCACTGTCAGTGACTCCTCCTTTGCCTTTGCCTCTCGATGTCTAAGCTAAAGGTGATTCTACTGTTTCACTTCTTTACCGCCTCTCTCCCCTCTAGAATGTTAGCGGAGTGAGGCTAGGCCCTCCACCGGCCCCTGTGTTCAAGGCTCTGGTCTCAGTACCTAGAATAGAACCTGGTACAGAGTGGAGATTCAGTCAGCACCTGCTGAGACAAAATAATGATAAATAAACCGTACACCTAAATGCACCGCCGTTCGTTTCCAGAGGCCCTAGCAGAGAACAGATGATCTTACATTTAAAAAAAATTCTCTGGTTGGTTCTGGGAAAAATAGTGTGCTCGTGTCCCTGTCACTCACTGTTGTTCCTGCAGCAGTAACTGGACAGTGACTGAATGAGCACTGTGAGATTCAGGAAGAGGAAACGGGCATTAATTCCTCTTTGCGACTTCAAGCCGGGCGAGGCATTTCTCTGAGAGCTCGTCTCCCCGAAGCCCGTCTGCCCTCCGAGGGGGCGAGGGGAGCCACACTCTGCACCTGCCTCGACCCTGAGGACCCGGGCTCCGCAGGACGGTCGCATGCTGTCAGTGTGCACCTGCGATTTCTCATACGGCTCCCGAGACGCCTGCCTGGGGCGTATTTGTAAGTGTTCCAAAGGTGATGGAAAATGACACCGCACCAGGGTCTTTCATTTCCCTGACAATCTGTCGTAAGAACAAATGTCATCCGTCCTGGTGGCCTCCGGGATCACTCCATGCTTGGATCGTTCTGTCAGCAGCGGGTCAGTCTGGGATGCAGCAATTCCAAGCAGCCAATTCCAAGGAACCCGCTTTCATTGGAAGCTGTGGCGACATTCCACCGCGGGTCCTCAGTGAGCGTGCCCTGGGCTGCAGGGTTCCACCAGGGGTGCCCACGGGGGCGAAAAAAGCCCCGAGGGAGAAGCCACCAGCAGCTCACCGACACGGACCAGCCCCGACAAGCTCTAGGTTCAGGGCAGCCGGAGTCAAAGGTACACATCAGTTATCTGGACGGGTCTCATTACCCACAATGTAAAATAGATGTTTAACACAGGCCATTTTATCGAACTGCTGGCCACAGTCACCTGGAAACCACTGCCCGTGAACAGCCAGTAAGCAGCGGGATCATTTCTAGGAGTTTTAAATCACGCTGAAGGAGAGTAAGCAAATATCCAAATGTCCAGCGTTTACAGAAGCGGAATCCCAGCCGCGTCCTCATTAGACACGGCTGTTGAGATAGGACACTGCAAATCTTAGCAACTTCATGCCGTGGTCAGTCTTTGTACCTGAGCCTGGCGTGTCCCTTCGGCCCTCCTCCCCCACCGCATGCACGCTGGCACCATTCACACTCTTATAAAGCCTCTACTAACAACTGTCTCTTTAATAATGCAGCGTGGAGGAGAGGGCTACAATGATCTTGTTCTGCCCAAACCCTAGGGGGGCAGGAGAAAATATTTCCCAGCCCTCGCCTCCTTGAGATGTTAAAGCTTGATTTGCCATTAGCTTGGTGCTGAATACAAGGGCCCGATGGAATGGCGTCCTAGCAAGACCGATCATTCTACTGAGCAAAACCATAAATAGCACACTTACTTAAGACAATTTGAATGCAGAACAAGAGGTACCTTAGAAATAACTGTCCAGCTCACAAAACTACAGCCCTGAGTGGGCAGGCTGGAATTTAATGAAATGATGTAAAACGTATCCTTAAAGTGTCTAGAAGGTTTGGAATGTACTCCATTCTCTTTGGAATAGCTTGGGTTTGCATTACTAATTAATACAAGTTCCCAGTGACAGGGTGTGTGTGTGTGTGTGTGTGTGTGTGTGTGTGTGTGTGTGTGTGTGAAATGTGTACTACAGCAAATACCCACACCAAACACACAATGGCCAGAAACTGCATTTCTCTAAAAAGGAATCCCATTAAGTTTTTCTTTTTTTCAATATAATTTGTTGTCAAATTGGCTAACATACAGTGTGTACAATGTGCTCTTGGCTCTGGGGCTAGATTCCCATGGTTCATCACTTACATACAACACCCAATGCTCATCCCAACAAGTGCCCTCCTCAGTGACCATCCCCCATTTCCCCCTCCCCCTCACCTCCCCCATCCACCCTCAGTTTGTTCTCTGTAGTTAAGAGTCTCATATGGTTTGCCTCCCTCCCTCTCTGTAACTAATTTTTCCCCGTCTCTTCCCCCATGGTCTTCTGCTGAGTTTCTCAAGATCCACCTTTGAGTGAAAACATGATTATCTGTCCTTCTCTGCCTGACTTATTTCACTCAACATAATGCCTTCTAGTTCCATCCACATTGCTGCAAATGGCATAATTTCATTCTTTCTCACTGCCAAGTAGTGTTCCATTGTGTATATAAACCACATCTTCTTTATCCATTCATCAGTTGATGGACACTTAGGCTTTCGACAATAGCCAAATTATGGAATCCCATTAAGTTTCAACCTCCAGCATGTAAGATTTGGTGGTAAGCACCAGAATTAAGAGGTTGCTTGAGGAATCAGGATGGCCATGATACTAGGGATCACTTTCTGTCACTGCCAGCCTCTGCACGCAGAGCTATCAAATGCAGAGTCCACAGAGAATAACCCAGAAGCTAAAAGACTGCATCACACAAGCATGAAGACATAAAAACAAACTTGGCAAATGCAAAAAGGGAAATTAAATGACCTTTCAAAGGGCGATGGAGCCAGCTAGGAATGCTAAAAGATATTCATACTAGCCTCTTGCCGGCTGTCCTTGCTCACGGAATGTGAATTCCAAATGGTATTGGCAGGCATTTTCTCCAGATCCTTTGAAACACACAGATTCCTGACATCTAAGCATGAGGGTTAGTGAAAAATCACTATGTCGTTCTCATGTGAGGTGAGAAAAACTTCAGGGAATATAACAGTTAACAAAGAAAAAGAAATGACAGTTTAAATTCGAATTTGGAGAGCACCTTGCGAATTGTTTACACAGATGTGACATATTTACATGATAATTTCATGCTTCTCAGCACACAGAGGAAAATAAAACTTGTTAGATGACATAATAGGACCATTAATTCTATTAATGGATCAAGGGTTGTTTCTAGAGCCTTTCCGTTGCTTCATCATCTTGATATAATTGGCAATATTGTTACATCTGCATGTCACCACCTACTGCAAAAGGAAAGTAAAAAGAAAACAAGTTTGCTACCTTGCCTAGAAAAACAATGCTTCCTAGTGTCACAACAGTTGCCTCTTAAACAATATGAGTTTGAACTGCCCAGGTCTACTTGTGAGTGGATTTTTTCCAGTAACTACAGAACAGGACTGCAAGAGTATTTTTTCTTCCTTATGATTTGCTTAATACCATTTTCTTTTCTCTAGCTGACTCAGTTTATAATACAGAAAGCATACAAAATATGTGTTCATTGACTATTACTGTTATTGGTGAAGCTTCCGGTCAACAGTAGGCTATTTGCAGTTAAGTTTGGGGGGAGTCGAAAGTTACACGGGCATTTTCAGCCACAGGGGGTAGGGGAGTGTTTTGGGGGCTCCTGACCCCCGCTCTGTATCTGGAATAACCTCTCGCCAAGGCATTAAGAAACAATTTGGGACTGAAGAGTTTTCCAGCCATTGAAAGAAGAGAATAAAGAGCTTTGTCTACAATACTTATCTGAGAAAGCCCCAAAGAAATAAGCATATATCAGCCACAAAACCACAAAGCTACTTTAACGTGATGTTGCTACTGTTTCCTCCAACTGCGCTGAATCAGCTCCATTTCGGTGGCAACGCTCTGGAAGCAAGAAATGATAGATTGCAGTTGCGGCGGGCTTCACTTGGAAAGCACAGGAGGAATTTTCTTCCGTCTGCACTCACAGTCCATCACTTACTTGCAATTTCTGTAGGGTACTCTCCAAACTGGGAGAGATGAGGAGGCCACGGAATAGATTCAGATACAAGAGATTCGAGACTCACCCTTCACCCTGAAAAATATTCCATGCTGTCCATCTGTAAATGGAATTATAGCCCTAACAACACACACCGTGGCGCAGAGTGCCCCGGTGAACTGAAATTAAATGCCTATGAAAAATGGCTCCCTGCACGTCAGCATCCATCTGTTCTGGCCTCCTCTGCCTCCACCATTTGTCTTGATTTTCATTTAAAGCCGGCACTGTACTGTCTTGCACTCTGGGTACACTTCCTCATGGTTGCGGGTGGGTGCATGTTGTCCTTGTCACCCATGGAGCTGCACGGGGGAAAGAAATTACTTATTGATTTTCCTTTCTGTGGAATGGAGCGTGTGGAATGGCTTCTTGAACCAGGTCAGTAACGCATGTGGCTCCAGCGGTGGGACCCGAGACAGGGTGCCATGCTGGGACTATCTTGCCCACCAGACAGCCCTTCTTGGAACTGTCCCTCCCGAGACCGCCAGCTCCCACCCCTTTGATAAGACAAAGTATGCCCTTCGGAAGTTGGAAGGATGAACAAAAAGGCTACTTTCCCATCTGAGCACTTGAAACAGCGCATTGTGAGCTTTGTTCTACTTCTTAATTCTGAACGAGGCTTGGGATGGCTTGTACAGAAAGGAGGCGGCAGCTTGGTCACAGAGGGAGGGAGAAAGGGACAAGGGGGTAGAGACAGATCAGGAGCACACACATGGAGCGGGCAGGACCTGCGTGCTACAGCAGGATATGGAACTGGGTACCTGGGCTGAAGCCAACGGAAGAAGAGTCCTTCATAGCAGATGGAAGGGTTTGTGTTTTATCCAGGGGTAGCAAACTGGCTTGTGTACCAAGTCCAGCCCACCACCTGTTTTCGTAAATACACTCTTACTGGATTCCAGTATCTTGCCTGAGACCAAGGCAGCGGCCCAGGTAAACTTGTGTCTGTAAGAATGAAAGCTATGTATCTAGGGGAAACTGAGTCATGCGGCAGACCATACCCAACCAGCCCCAAGGGCACCCTCTGTCTTTGCTCCCCTTGGCCCCAGGGATCCCACTGGTGCTGGATACCCAGCCTCGTCCTTCTCACTGCTCTGATAAACCCTCTTCTTGCTGCCAAGATGCTTCTTGAACCCCAGCTTCCTGCCATCAGCTCAGAACACACTGGGAGTTCAGGAGAGTCAGTTGGTGATAACTGATTCTTTGAAAGAATTGTAATAAAATCCAGTTTTAACCTCTTTCTCAAGACTATAATTTTGTTCAACTGGTTGGCTCTACAGAAGAGATCTAGTAATCTCTGAACAATACAGTTTTTAAAAGTAATCTTTCTGACTGCCTGATGTTTCTATATTAAGTTCTTGCTGCAGCTTTTTGGAAAAGTAAACAAGTGTTAATGCAGATCATGTTATGCTTGGGTATAGTTAAAGAAGAGAAATAACCAAGGGGATACCAGAAGGTGAAATGAGTCATGAGCTCTTCTAAAGTCATAACAAAGTAAACAGGTAAATTCAGAAATTTCCAAGGACCTCACATATGCACAGGAAAAGTGTCCTACAGATT
This sequence comes from Suricata suricatta, assembly GCF_006229205.1. NCBI lineage: Eukaryota > Metazoa > Chordata > Mammalia > Carnivora > Herpestidae > Suricata > Suricata suricatta. Next base: position 140,632,643 of record NC_043705.1, on the reverse strand, counting down.
TATTTTTCCTTCTGGGTTTTGCTACTTGAAAAACCCAGACTTGTACTGCAGATAAGCAGATGTGTCCCAAGCATCCACATCAAGACCAGCCTTGACCGGCCCAAGGCCATCGACAATTTGAGATTCAGGTCTGCTATAAGTGCTCATTGGGCTTTTCCTATAAGACACTCATGGTGAATTACAAAAGGCAATTTAATCGCAATCTCTATAAAAACACATTGATAATAAGAAAAATCGCCACCAAATTGCAGCTTAGACTTTTATTTATTTTCAAAGACACTTTAAGTAATTACACATTTGGAAGGTTAATGTTAAATTCAAATTTAAAAAGTAAGATTAGCTTTTTTAATATAATGAATGGCCAATTTCTTGTTGTACTCATCATGTGATGACTTCTGCGGTGTTCCTGCCTGTGGGTGCATCCTAATACTGCCTCCTGGTGGTATTGTGGCTTAATTACAGGAAAGGCTTTTTTGAAAAACAATTCTTTGAAAGATGAAACATCAGGGGATTACAAACACCATGACATTAAGCAATGTAGCCCTGCGGTCTATGGTGGAAGAGCTGTGACCAAACGTCCATTTCTATCCTTTGAGAGAGACTACTGTGAGCTCTGTCGCTGAACTGAGAAATAAAATCACCACCTAGAAAATGTGGCTTTATTTTTTTTATGTTTATTTATTTTTGAGAGAGAAAGAGAGAGAGTGTGAGAGGGCTAGGGGTAGAAAGAGAGGGGAACAGAGGATCTGAAGTGGGCTCTGTGCTGACAGCTGAGAGCCCACTGCGGGGCTCAATCTCATAAACCATGAGATCATGACCTGAGCCAAAGATGGGTGTTTAACTGACTGGGCCACTCAGGCGCTCTGAAAATCTGGCCTTATTAATATGCAAATTCGGGTTAGTCAATCCAAGTTATTAAATGGCCTTGGGAAAAGAAACACGCGGTACACTTGGGCACCATTACTTCAACCTGCTCAGCTCAGACAGCTTGGCACTCAGTGTGGACTGGAAACAACACCCACCTGAGTTCTCCAAAATTGGTTTAAGGAACTGATTGGCCCATTTCTCCCTGGGCTTTTAAACCATGACAATTTGGGTCACGCAAAACCTCCAGAATGCTTCATGCCAAATGTCTGACCCAGATCCATCTAGTGTACTTCAAGATCCAGTGCAAACCCCACCGCCATAGTCTCCTCCTTTCTGTCTCAAGACTAAAGTGAATTCTCCAATCTTTTAGATAGCCCTGTCTACACCAGCCACCTCTACCACTTTATGCTTGTATAATGTTACACCATTTACTTCCTTCACTGACCTATCATGTGCTGTGCTTACCTTACCAGACAACGTTTCGGTTTGTTTCCTGTGGGTCTCTCTCCATAGAATGGATGCTTCCTGAGGGCAGGGACCTAGCCTGTTCTGCTCACAACTGCACACCTAGCTCCTTGCACAGCATCTAGCACATGGTAGATGCTGAATAAGTATTTGCCAAAGAATACACATTTAGTGCTGCTGAAGGTATTAGTCAGTCCTATGCTTGCTGCTGAGATGGTACAAATTATTTAGAGGACAATTTAGCATTATGAATGAAACTTCATTATGTGAATATAGTAGTGAAATGTAAAAAATAACCCAAGTGTTTGTGAAGAGAATGGAAATACATGATGTTCACCAAATAATAATATGTTATGCCCCCATCAAAGATGATGATGATCAGGGACACAGGCACAAGGGCCATCCTTAGGGCATCTGGGGGGCTCAGTCGGTTAAGGGATCCGACTTAGGCTCAGGTCATGATCTCAGAGTTTGTCAGTTCAGGCCCCATGTCGGGCTCTGTGCTGACAGTGGAGAGCCTGCTTGAGATTCTCTCTCTCCCTGCCCCTCCCCTGCTTGTTCTCTCTCTCTCTCTGTCTGTCTGTCTCTCTCTCTCTCTCTCTCTCTCTCTCTCTCTCTCACACACACACACACACACACACACACACACACACACACTCTATCTCTCACTCTCTCATTAAAAAATGATCACCTATATTTACTGACATAAAAAAAATGTCCATGACATATATTTTAAACTCAAAGACAAAAACAGAAACAGGGTTCACAACAGGTGTAATGATTAATTTTGTGTGTCAACTTAATTGGGCCACAAAGTGCCCAAATATTTGGTCAAACCTTATTTTGCATGTTTCTGAGTCTGTGAAAGTGGTTTCTGTTTTGTTTTATTTCAGATGAGAAAAACATTTAAATAAAGAGACCTAGTAAAGCCGATTGCCGTCCCTAATATGGGTGGGCCCTATTTAATCAGTTGAAAACCTAAATAGTACAAAAAGGCTGAATGTCCTCTGGTAAGAGAAAATTCTTTCCACCTGCCTGCCTTCAGACTGAGACACTGACGTTTTTCCTGCCTTCAGACTCAAATTGAAACATCAGCTCTTTCTGCTCCTCCACCTGCCGGCCCTCAGCCTGGGGCTGCACCAGCGGCCGTGGTGATTCCCAGGTCTTCGGATTCACACTGGAACTAAACCATCCGCTCTCTGGGGTCTCCATCATCCTGCCGATCTCAAGGCTTGCCAAACTCCAAAACTGCACGCGACAATCTTTCCAAGAGATCTGTATCTATGTATCTATATTGACGTGTTTGTATCTGTATCTCTACACATAGATAGAGATATAAACACATCCTATTGGTTCTATTTCTCTAGAGAACCCTGAGCATGTATGACAGAATCTCATCTTGTTAACATATGACAACTAGGTAGATTTAGTTGCAGTGGATTGATCGCAGTATGTCCAAATCTGTCCATGCCTCCCTGTATCCATGCTCCTCCAGGGGCCTTCTCATGCTGACCCTAGGTAGGCTAATCCCTTTAACTTGACTTTCACCAGAGCAGCAACAGTAAGTGTAATATAAGCAAGGACTCGGAAAGTACTTGCATGTTGGCGTTTGCCTTTCTGCTGCTCTTGAAACCTGAGGGCACCATGTGATGCAGCCCAGGAGTAAGAAGAGGTTGCTGCAGAAGAGGCCCCAGAAAGGCCCCAGATGCCCCCCTGTGCTTGTCAAGGCCAATCCATCAGCTGACTGTGAGGTCACGTGAGACCTCACTCTGCCAGAACTGCCAGGCTGAACCCAGTACAAACTGCCAACCTGAAGCATCACGAGCTAAATAAATGTTCAGAGTATCAAGCCACTAAGTTTGGGGACGGTTTCTTATAAAGCAAACAATAACGAATAAGCTACAATGGAACAAAAAACCCAGAAGTCTATGTTCTAAATTGTCAACAGTGGTAGTTTCTGTGTAGAGACTATAAATGACTCTTATCTTTACATCTTGTTTATGAGAATGTATTATGTCTATGAGCATAAAAAATGCATTTTCATTTTGAAAAATTAATTTAAAAATTTTTAATGTTTTGTTTTTATTTTTGAGAGAGAGAGAGAGAGAGAGAGAGAGAGGGCAGGGAGGGGCAGAGAGAGAGGGAGACACAGAATCTGAAGCAGGCTCCAGGCCCTGAGCTGTCAGCACAGAGCCTGAGGTGGGACTTGAACACGTGAACCATGAGATCGTGACCCAAGCTGAAGTTGGACACTTAACCAACTGAGTCACTCAGGTGCCCCCCAAAATAAATTCTTTAAAAGTGGTCTCTGAGGTGCCTGGGTGGCTCAGTCAGTTAAGCATCCGACTTCGGCTCCGGTCCATGGGTTCGAGTCCTGTGTCGGGCTCTGGGCTGACAGCTCACAGCCTGGAGCCTGCTCAGATTCTGTGTCTCCCTCTCTCTCTACCCCTTCCCCGCTTGCTCTCTGCCCTGTCTCTCAAAAATAAAATAAAGACATTAAAAGTGATCTTGTCTCAGATTTCTTACAGTAATTACTATTTGCACAACTAATACTCTGATGGAGTATAAAGTGTTTTTGATATCTTTAACTGATCTTTAAGGCTTTCATTGTTATTTGACTACGGGACTAGAAGATACAGTTGTATGTATTTTGTGCGTGTGTGTGTGTGTGTGTGTGTGTGTGTGTCTTCCATAGGTATTAAACCTATATCTGCCATGTAGCCTGGAGTCATAAAGGATTTGTTTTACTTTGATTTGAAATCACTATTTTAAATAAAGCTGAGCAAGGAATGATATCGTGGCAGGAAGAAGAGAGTCCCTGGCAACATGAATGTGTGAAATTAGTTGCCTGGAAAGCCAACACCAATGCACTCAGTGTCATTTACATCTGCCGGTGCCCTGTGCCAGGAGAGGGGTTTCCCTCGGTCACACCGTGATTCCAGGCTTCAACTTCCAATGTTGAGATGAACTCAGATTGGTTTAAACAATGTGTGTGTGTGTGTGTGTGTGTGTGTGTGTATACATACAAATATATATATATACATACAAACCAGCAAATGAAACAAATCATAAAACTTAGAACACAAATTTCAAGTTCTGTTAGAGAGGTAATCTGGAAAGAGAGTTGTTTTTAAAGACAGCACAATAAATAATATGGAGAAAAACTGGGCAAACCGAAAGAAAACCGAAAGAGTTGAAACGTGAAACAGATCATCCTCAGCTCACCTTCTGGAATTTAGTTTTTAGACAGTGTGACCAAGAGGCCAAAAATTACCCACCTTCAACCAAGTTAGTAAAGAAATATATAGAAGGCAGGCTTCATTCAGCTTTCTTTGATTTTCCAAAAAGACTCCAGGTGCACTTTTAAGAGGAAGATGACTCCGAGGAAACCAGCAATGGTAAAGACAAGCAAGTGGTGGATTAGAAACTGAAGCAAGCCTGCCCCCGCCGGCAGCTGCCAGGGCTCACCGGGCCACCCGGAGGAGCGCCATGGCTCCCGTAAAGCTAAGTGGCCCCGAGGAGGGCACTGGGGCTCTAAACTGCTGGTGGCACTCAGATGGGAGCTGGGAAGAACAAGGAGCTGTGTGACCAGGTTTCAAATAATCTGAATCATTTGGGTAATTGGGCCAGCAGATGGCAAAGGCAGTTCATTTTGCAAGACTGAAATGATAGTCTGGGAGAGAGAAGCTAATCTAGTAATAATGATCTTCCATTTTGGGGCATTATTTTTTTACAAAGCACCCTTCACCACGAGGGTCCCACGATGTGTCCGTGCAGATGGTGAGCAGTCGGCTAAGATGCTAAGGGGGCGGGAGAAGCATAGAAGGACCATAACCTACACAACGGTGGCCCAGACAGGAGGGAGGCGGGACCCACAGGAGAAGCAGGGGAACCCCAATGATTCACCAAACAGAGATATCTTTTGGACACCCATCTGAGAGAACTCCACCAGCAAAATACTGGCAGGATTCTGAATGGTGACTCATGAGAGATTGGGGCGTTATTTCCTTGGGGGTAAGATCTAAATCTGTAGATGCCTGATTTCAAGGTTTTTCTCTAAATAAAAGTTTAAAGAGATTAGCTGTATCTTGCTAAAATGATGAAAAGATACACACGTCAGGAAAAAAAAATCCCTCAGTTGGTCAACTGAAACTTTCAGTTTTGTGAAAAATTCCCAAGATTGAACAGGTGATTTCGGTGAGAAGTGGTCCCAGGGAGAATAGAGAGAGCGTTGTTCTGTAAATCCTTCCTTCAGAAGAAAACTTCTCTCCTTTCTTTCCGGCCCTCTCATCCCAGCCCCTCTCCCTTCCCCTCCCTTCCTCCTAGCTCTCCGTCAACAGAGGGCGTTGGATGCAACTGGCGGGCAGCGCAAGCTGGACGTTCATACATTAAGAACCAGTTCTCCAGTCCTGCTTGTTACCCCTTCACCGGCCACCTCAAATAAGCAAACAGGAGTCTCTAGAACATTTGGAGAGCCTGGATTTTCTTTCCGCCTAAAACACATCGATATCACCTACTACAGATCAAGTATGGCTTAGGGTGAGTCAGGAGCGATCAGACAGCTTAAATGGGACGTGAAGCAATCAGAAGCCCAGAGAACAGAGACAACGGAACTTGCCTGCATGGCTTTGGAGGCACCTGAGTTCCAAATTCCAAAAGCTCAGCAGTTAAAATGTCGTGTCTCTTGTTTATATGACCAGGGCAATTATTTACACTAATTATCTCTCCCAGGGGCAGGTGGGAGAGCATCCAACCACGTCTCCAAGTCAGACTGCTGTTAGAGGGAGGGCCTCTCCGGAGCTCCAGGAGCATAGGGGGAGCCCTTTCTAAACCACGGCCGGCCATTATTACGTGCGATGCCAGACATTGTAGTTTTAAGGGGGACACTGATGAATGGGGGTTTGATCAATGGGGCGACACGCTTGGTGAGCCCTCTGGGACTAGGTCACTTCTAGAGGAAATTCACAGAATTGGGGATATTTGTTTAAAATTGGGGAACTTGAAGTGTTTTAAAGTATAATCGTGCATATGAGAGATTCAGCCTTTCTATACCTGGAGCAATGCTGTCCAGCAATAATATAATGTAAAGCACATGAAAAATTTTAAGTTTTCTGGGACTCACATGTTTTAATATTTTTAATGTTTTTCTTTATTTTTGAGGGGTTGGGGAGAGAGAAACAGAGACAGAATCTGAAGCAGTCTCCAGGCTCTGAGCTGTAGGTACAGATCGACACAGGGCTCACTTGTGAACTTCGAGATTATGACCTGAGCTGAAGTCAGACGCTCAACTGAATGAGCCACCCAAGCACCCCAACCCACACATTTTAAAATGGAAAATAATGGTGAAATTAATTTTCTTACTGAGAATGTTATGTGAGTTTCAGGTTAACAGTATAATGATTTAGCATTTGTATATATTGTGACATGGTCACCAGTGTAAATGTAGTTAACATCAGTCACCAGGCATGGTTACAATTGTTTTCCTTATGATGAGGACTCTTAAGATGTATTCTCTTTGTAACTTCCAAACATGCAACATGGTATTAACTAGTCCCCATGCTGCACATTACATTCCATGACTTACTTGATATCTAGAGGGTTGTATTGAAATTATTTTAGTAGTTTTATAAAAACTTTATTAACCAAAAATATTCAAAATATCATTACAACATGTAATCAATATTTTTTAATGTTTATTTAGTTATTCTGAGAGAGAGGAGAGGGGCAGGAGAGAGGGAGAGAGAGAATCCTAAGCAGGCTTTGTGCTGTCAGCCCTGAGCCAGATGCGGGGCTCAAATTCATGACCTGAACTGAAATCAAGAGTCAGACACTTAACAAACAGAGCCACCCAGGCACCCCTATAATCAATATTTTTAAGAATTTCTGAGAAATTTAGTACTTTTTTCTTATTACATCTTTGTGTATTTGACACATCCAACATGTATTTAACAAAATTTACACCAGCCACAAGTGGTCAGTGGCTGCCATTTTGATCAGAGCAGCTCTAGAACTTAAATTGGGCCATCACATCTTAGAAAAAACATAAGAAGGTCTGTCTTCAAAGTGCAGTGTGACCTGAGGCTCTTCCCTTCTTAAATCATTATGAGTCGTAAGTGTTTATGGCTGAGCGTGGTTTCTCAACTGGAAAAATATTTCATCACAGCTCTCGTCTCTTTTCAACTAATGCTAACAAAGAGCCACCCGCCTCCAGAGCCCTCTCTCTCTCCCATAAGCCCCACTTTCTCTCCTCCTTGTGGCCAAAGGCCTGCATCTCCTCTGCCCCACCATCTTCCACGTCCCTCTCGCATTACGAATAGGCATACCACCTCCAAGCACATCTTACATCTAGTTCTCACTCCTAAATGCCTATAAACTGAGTCATGATAGCACATTGCTGCAAAGCTCAGACAGCTCTATAACACCACTCAAGGGCTGCAAGCAAAGCCGTCCAGGCAGGGAAGTCCTTTTAGCTATGGCGCTTCAGTAACATATCTGTGCCCTTTGAGTTTCTCAACTGTCTTGCAGTTTTTGTTGTTGTTGTTTTAACAAACACAGCTACAAAAACTATTGTGAAAAGTATACTCTCCTATCCTACCTATTCTTTTTTTTAATAGTTTATTGTCAAGTTGGTTTTCATATAACATCCAGTGCTTCTCCCCACAAGTGCCCCCCACCATGATTATCACCCCCTCCCTCCCTCCCCCTCCCCCTTCAGTCTATGGTTCGTTTTCAGTATTTATTCTTCTTTAATTACAGGGCCCTAAAAAGTTTTCTGGGCACAAAAATTTTTTAAAAAATCCTCAGAGGATGTTATCCAAGAAATACTCCACCAGAAGAAACCCAAATCTGGCACAAATCAGCATCCATGCTGTTATATGTATCTGGGAGTATCTTGGGAATTACAGACATTTGGCTTATAGGTCCTTCATAGATCCTTCTATAGATGGCAGTTTTATGATGCTACGTGCTGTAACAAGGAGCTAATAAATGGGGGCACTTACCTCTTCTCTCCTCATCTGACACCAGAAGAAAGTAGCCTCTGGTTCTCTCCAGAGCATCCTCACCGTTTTTGGCACAAGATGAAGCCAGCAAGTAAAAGTTGTTAAGCGCTGGCTTTTAGAAAGAAAAGGAGATGCATGCATTAGGTCTCAGCGTGACTTAAGGAAAGTGCCAAGTACAGTATTTTTTAAATATTCTCACTGTAGGGACAGGAGGGGGGAAAATGTCAGAATAATCTATATCCAAATGCTTTTTAATTGTGATTTGACAGTAGTTTTATCTGCTGGTTGTCTTAAACTCCTGCACACTAAGAAAGAACATGCACCTTAGTAGGTATGAGTCTACACTGACAGTCTCCACGGGCATTGAGATGGAAGACTGCAGAGTGTGGATCTTTTAAGGCATTATTTAAGGTTCTCCTCAACTGTCCACACCGCAAATTGATTTTCTGTCACAGCTCTATGTCTGGAGGGCTGTACTCACCATTGATCCACAGAGAGCATTTTTAGTGCATCAAAGAGGTACAGAAGGTGAGGCTCCGAGGGAAAGACAGGAACCATGCTTTTAGGGCAGGACACGGCTCAGCAGTGTAAAAGTCACATCAAATATTAAGCTGAACTTGAGATTTTTTTTTAATGTTCTGAAATCTGTTGACATATGAGACTCAATGGGACACAAGAAAGGAAGGGACTATTAGCTCTTCTCACAGAAAAAGTCCCCCTAATGGAATGGAGCAAGCTGCAGGAACTGATAAATTGAATTCTGCATTTATCTTTTTTGTGGAGGACTTGAGTGTTGTAAATCACAAGCATCCAGGCTTTGAAGTTCAATCAGTCCATTTGCTATGTTAAGAAGTCAAGGTCACTTCAAGGACAAGCTGGTTAGCTTTGCTCCATCAACAAGAGTTAGCCCGGGAACTCTAAGATGGGGTTCGTGCTGTTCTCAGGAACAGGGAGTAGCTGACTTCATGGGGTTTGTTACAGGAAAAGGCAAAACCACTCTGGAGATAAGAGCTGTCCACCTCCCAGGCCGGAATGCCAAAGCCCATGGAAATCCTACACAGGCCAAAAGGTTAGATGCAGGCTCACTATATTAGTCAGATCAGACCACCATAACACAATACCACAGACTGGGTGGCTTAGTGACAGAAATCTGTCACCGTTCCAGAGGCCACAAGTCCAAGATCAGGGTGCCAGCATGGTAGGGTTTTGGTAAGAGATCCATTCCTGGCAGGGAGGTATTTGTTTACTGTATGTTTACCTGGCCTTTCCTTGGTGGATATGTTTGTGGGGAAAGAGGGATTGCTGATGCCTCTTCCTCTTCTTATAAAACCACCAATCCTATCAGCTTAGGACCCACACTTCAGCTTCATTTAACTTTAATTACTGCCTAAATGATGCATGTGCTATCTCCAAATGCAGTCACATTGGGGGTTAGGACTTCAACATAAGAATTGGTGGATGGGGGCAGGGAAACACAATTCAGTCCAGAGAGTTTCCCTTCTTCATACAGCCTTCTTTCACCTACCAAAATAGACACAGACTCCACTTTAAAAAGAAAGAAAGAAAGAAAGAAAGAAAGAAAGAAAGAAAGAAAGAAAGAAAGAAAGAAAGAAAGAAAGAAAGAAAGAAAGAAAGAAAGAAAGAAAGAAAGAAAAAAAGAAAGAAAGAAAGGAAAAGAAAAAAGAAAGAAGATATCTTTTCTTCTTTGAGTGAGACCATTTAGACACCCTTTATCCAAACATTTTTCTGGATACTAATAGAGTTACACATGTACATGAGTAATGAAAAGATAATCCACTTATACCTAAGTGGATAACTAACTCAACTCATGAAGGCTATTAAGACAAAGAGCAAGGTCAAAGGGAGACCATGATGAATCTGCAAATGTGAGTTTCCAATATGATGACTTACACAGTTCCTGGTACTAAATAGACCTTCACTGTTGAATGAATGAACGAATGAATATTTTCTAATAATGGAAGGAGACTAATATGAATTAAAATCAAAGTCAAAAATGGCCTCACTCATCAATGCTTATTTAAGACTAAAGTTGACCTAAAATGACTTTTCTTTTAAAATCAGGATTTCAAAATATAGAACTGTAGCATTTCAAACACAGATAATTACATTTCTTATCAAATGCACTGGTTCTTGGAAAATAATTCAGTTTAATATATATCCAGCTTAATTAAAATTTATAAGTGGTTGTGGACCAAACCAAGTGTATCTTAATTAAATCTGAACATGGCTCACAGATGTTAAGGTTGACCCCAATTTTAATAAAGGAGAAGGAAATACAATCATTAGGGACTTGGCTGAGTAATTTTGGTCAGGTAGAAAGCAAGATGAATGGGAGGCCAAGACAGTCTCTTCTGCTTTTTTTTTAAAGTTTATTTATTTATTTTGAGAGAGAGAGCACGTGAGCAAAAGCAGGGCGGGGGAGGGGGCAGGTAGGGCAGAGAAAGAGTGAATATAGCACTATCAGTGCCTGATGCAGGGCTCAAACTCCAAAGCACGAGATCATGACCTGAGCCAAAAGGAAAAGTTGGACACTTAACCAACTAGGCCACCCAGGTGCCCCAACAGTCCCTTCTACTTAAGGCTGGAAAGCAAATGACCCACTAGCTGAACATACAGAAAGATGGGGTGACATGCCCAGCCAGCCACTGAAATGGAAGTAGGCAGCTATAGGGTGAACACTGAAGTCATACATCAAGTAACCAAGTCACACGTGATAAGGGAGGAGGGGGACCTGCTCTGGAAGCTCACACATTCTAGAAGTTTCCAGTCAGTTCTGCCGCTGTTCAAACTAATCAGGAATGAAGACAGAGAAGGAGACAGAGCCAGGCCAATATTGAAGACTGAGGGTCCACATTAGTAAGGTTACCGGATAAAAGAGTGCCCAGTTTGCTTAGAATTTCAGATGAACAATGGATAATTCTCTGCATACTTACAGTATGTCCCATGCAGTAGACATCCTGCATTTTTCCCCCTGAATTTGGCAACCCTCTGCATGCACCATCTCAGAGCTGTAATGAAAAGCTTGTCAAGGACTTTCCTGTAATACCAATATAAATCACAATATTTGTTGAACAACCATGTGAAATGGTAACGGCACCCCTGAATCACGCTGTTGCCAGCCCTTGGAGGGGGTAAGGAGAGACAGCCTAACATTTTTGTCTTTCCAATCCACCTGGTCCTGGTCAGGAGTCCTTTTTAATGTACCTCCCTGAGAGCAGACCAGACCTGGAGGAACATGACAGTCAGAGGGAGCTGCGCTGGTCAGAAAATCAATCTAGAAGCATTTATTTCAGGTCTCTTTTGTAAATAAGGCTATTATGGTGATCACATCTGAAACAAAACCAGACATCACCTATGCACTCCAGGAAAGACCCTGGGCAGGTGGAGAAACTGAGGCCCTACAGGAGAAGGAGGTGGTCTTCCCAAAGTTTAGGTGGCTCTTACTGGCAAAGCTAAGAGTGTTCAACTACTAACAATTATCCTTCCACGAGCTTTTCAGCACATGATAAAGTTTACAAATGCTACAGCCCTTCTGAAAAAATTAGTCCTTTCCAGTGTGGATGCTCAGGAAAAACTAACATGGGTTAAAACATTCATTTATTCACTGATTTCAGTCACTAATATTTTTTGTTATCAATTCTGGGGCCACTGTTGTAGATGCTGAGCCCACAGATGAGATGTCTGCCTGTAAATGAACTGACTGGTTACTCCCCACACCCTTTCCTCTCTCTCCTGGGCACAACCAGACTACGTTTCCCAGCCTGCCTTGCAGCTAGGTGCCCATGTGACTGAGCAGTAGCCAGTGGTATGGAGGCAGGAGAGACAATGGGTGTTCCCAGCCCGCCATTGAAAACCTTCCGCGTGAAATCCTCCATCTCTCTCCCTCCCCTGTCTGCCAGATGGAGACAGAGGACCCCACAACAAGCCCCAGCAGAGGAAGGGGGAGCCCCAAAATAGACTCCTGGGAGGTTTATGCACCAAAGAGTCACACATACATTTGAAAAAAGTGAATAATCCTCCACTGTGCAAATCACAGAGGTGGAGAAGTTACTTGTTACAACAGTTGAACTACCCCCAACGCACTGCCTTGGGGGGATTTACAAGGGAAGTCAGGTAATAGACCACTACATAAGTGAAAACAGATACAATTACAAATTAATTACGACCTGTGAGAGGTCTACAGAAATAACCAGAATAACAGATGGGCAAGGAGGCTGCTTTGGACGTGCCCTGTAATGAGCCAATTATAAAAGGATGGCAAGAGGAACCGTTGGAGCTGAGGGAGCATTCCCTCCTGGCAGGCCTTGAGGTCCTCCCTTTATCCACTTAAACTCATTTGCTTTCAAGACAAGCCTACAAGGTAGAGATTATCAGTATCTTCATTTTACAGACAAAAATAAGGATGCTTGGGGCCAGCATATATTCTGATTGGCTGAAGCTTATGTCACAGCAGTTATTAAGTCGTTTAATGTTGGCCCTAGGATAGGGGATGATGGGTGGGTGTAATTGGGGGGAGAGCAGTGGCTGATTTTGCCAACCAAGGGGTGATTTTGCCAACTAAGAGACCTTTGACAATGTCTGGAGACATTTTTAGTTGTCACAATTTGGCATGGGGGGATGCTATTGAGGTCTACTTGGTAGAAGCCGGGGACACTCCCAAACACTCTATAATACATATGTCAGACCCCCACAACAAAGAATTATGCAGTTCCGAGTGTTAGCAGCGCCAGGGTTGAGAAGTCCTGGGGGAGAGAAGACTGTGTGCAATGCTCCTAGGGCAGGAAAGCCCCAGCACAGCCAGAGTTGAGTGTACATGACACAGGAGAACAAATCAGCCAGGTGGACAGAGGTGCATGAGGGTACCCTGCAAGTGATGGCAGGAGCTGGGATTTTACTTTAAATGTAAAAGGGGAGCAAAATGGGCACCGATGACCTCTATAGAAAATAGAACAGAAAGGAAGTCAGAGTCTTAACGCTGCTATGGTGGTCCTGGGTGAGGTGTCAAGAAGGTTGGAATAGGGGCGCCTGGGTGGCTCAGTGGGTTAAGCATCTGACTTCAGCTCAGGCCATCACCTCAAGGTTCATGGGTTTGAGCCCTGTGTCAGGTTCTGTGCAGACAGCTCAGAGTCTGGAGCCTGCTTTCAATTCTGTGTCTCCCTCTCTCTCTCTGCCCCTCCCCAGCTCATGCTCTGTCTCTCTCTCTTTCTCTCTCAAAAATAAATAAATAGTTAAAAAGAGAAGTTTGGGAGCACCTGGGTGGCTCAGTCAGTTAAGCATCCGACTTCAGTCCAGGTCATGATCTCACGGTTTGTGGCTTCGAGCCCCACGTCAGGCTCTGTGCTGACAGCTCAGAGCCTGGAGCCTGTCTTCAGATTCTGTGTGTGTCTCTCTCTCTGACCCTCCCTTGCTCATGCTGTCTCTCCTCTCTCTCTCTCTCTCTCTCTCTCTCTCTCTCTCTCTCTCTCTCTCTCTCACACACACACACACACACACAAATAAATTTTAAAAAACATTAAAAAAGTAAAAGAAAAATAACAAGAGAAGTCTGGAACAAAGAAATGGGAGAGAAAAGCAAATGTACCTTGGTGCAGGATATGGCAGATTATATGGACGGCTTACATGGGGAGGGGGTGAGGAAGCAGCCTCGATGGGTGGCTGGCTGGTGGGGGTGTCATTGACTGATTATGGAAAGGGAGAACCACATGACAACTGAGGTGCCCGTGAGCCAAGAGACCAGAGGTATCAAGCTAATGGTCAGATGCGGGGGTCTAAGGTTCACATCACACGTTCGGGCTAGAGATTTACACGTGGGGGTCAGGAGGACACATCTGACATCTCAAGGGCAGAGAGAGTAGGGAAACAAAATGTAAGCCCTACGGCCCTCCAACAGTTGCAGTTGGGGAGAAGCAGCAGAACAAGAGATGGGCAAGCGAAAGATGCCAGGCAGAAGATATCCTGGAGCATGAGAGAGAGTCTTCCAGAAAAAGAGTCAATCTCTGTCCCAGTTAGAGTGAGAAACAGAATGACATGGAATATGGAGACCACTGGGGAACTTGAAGAGAGCCCGTCAAAACAAAACTGGGTGAAAACCAGATGAGGAGGGTCTGCCACCGTAAACACATGGAGACAGCGAGTGTATACAATTCTTACAAGACGGAGGAGGTCTGCTGTGAAATGAGGCAGAATGACGGGGCGCTCATCGCAGCAGGAGAGGGTCAGAGAAGACTTAAGTGGATCAGAAAAACCACAGCCTGTTTGTAAGCTGTGAAAAATACTCCAGCAGAGAGAAACTGAAGTCGTAGGAAGGAAAGCAAGGAACACAAAGTGAGTTAAATCCTCGAGAAAACAGCGGGAATGGTGGCCTCTGGATACACTGGAGGGAAAATGGACAAGTGTTTCCAGGACTTGCAGGTCTCTCAATTTGATGGTGCTAAGTCAAGACATTTCCATTTCCATCTAATTCTTCTATTTTCAATCAGCTAACTAGCTGATGAACTGGTGGTGGAAGGGATGAGAAGGAAGAGGGGCTTGGGGACTTAAGGAGAAAAATTGAGGCATGAAATAGTTATCCCAGAGAATGGAGAGCAGATATCCTATGGGGGGGAAAAAACAAAGACTTGGTGGGCAGCCTTGGGAGGTCACTGGAAGTTTAAAGCCATGATTTTGAAGTGAATGGAGTCAGCCGAGTGGCCTGAAATTCTACAGCAACACCGACAGCTCTTGCACATGGAGACAGAGCAAGTGCTGCATGTTTCCGAGATTGGAGTATGACCAATATGGCGGACTCTCCGGTGTCTGGACCCAGACCCTTGCTCCCTGGACCACAGACCTCACTTTCTGCTCCCATCCTCTCCAGTCCCCCAGCTTGCACCTGCACCAAGCACTGAATCTTCATCCAGCAGGGTGACAGGGTAGCCTGGCTCTTTTCTGCATTTCCCCCAGATCCATTTTTTATAGTATAAACTTTATAAATCTATACACAGGGACTCACTTAGCTTTTGATAGCCAAAGCCAATCAAGTCATTGAATCTCAAACACCTTTTTCTCTTTCAAAAGGCCCAGTTCTTGCAAATCAATAGCCTTAAATCACAAGACTACTGTCTCCTCATAAATTCTAAAAGCCATCTCAGACACTCAAGCAGTAAGATAGGTGTGTTCACTGCCATTGGCTTTTAGTGAAAAAAAAAAAGAACAAGGAGGTTTCCACAGAGTGGGGAACAAGAAAAAGTAGGTGTGAAAAGCATGAAAATGTGTGTGTCTGGAGGTATGCCACACTGGTGAATAAATCAAAACTGCTATTTTTCCCATAACAGTAGTTGAATTGCTAGTGCAAAAATATGTTACATGCTGGTGCACCTGGGTGGCTCAGTTGATGAAGTATCTGACTCCGGCTCAGGTCATGATCTCCTGGTTCATGGGTTTGAGCCCCACTTTGGGCTCTGTGCTGACAGCTAGCTCAGAGTCTGGAGCCTGCTTCGGATTCTGTGTCTCCCTCTCTCTCTGCCCCTCCTCTGCTCACTCTCTGTCTCTGTTTCTGTCTCTCAAGAATAAATAAACACTAAAAAAAATATATGTTATATGCTTATACAATGGTTGGTCCCAGTTGCGAGTGTATGTGCATGTGTGTGTTTGCCTAGAAAAGAAGATTACACTGCCTCTGGTGTGTAGATGAGCAGGCCTGAGTAATATATGGATTTCTGAATTATTCAAACATTCTGCCCTTGACATGTATTGTAATTATTGCTGGAAAGAAATCATAGATATGCTCTTTAAAAAGAATGATCAAAGTAAAATAAAATGATTAAAACAAAGCTTTGGCATGTGTTGGCATTTTCAGTCACACTTCTGTCACAGCGGAGAAAACCAACGCCAAGGGACCTGCCTGCAAGTATAGAGGGTCAGGAACAAGCCAGGTCTTCGCCCTCCTTCATGTTGGAGGTTTGGGAATCTCTAGGTCGTTGTGACACTTTCCAGTCCAGGAGTTGATTCCTGAGGAGATCGCCAGCCCAGGGCTTCCGCACCTGCCTCTTCATGCTCCACTCTGAAAATCCTACTGTGACGTCCGAGGCCCTGATCAGGTCCCAGAGCTGTATTCATTCTAAACCACCCGCAACTCTGAGAACTGCCTGGTGTGGTGGTTGAACAATGACCCCCAAGGTGTCCACATACCAGTCCTCAGACCACGTGAAAATGTTACCTTCTATGTCGGAAGAACGCCACACATGTGACTGCAGAGCTTGAGATGGAGGACAATCCTCGGTCATCCAGGCAGGTGCAGGCTTATAAACGGGTTGGAGGCAGCCCAGGATTGAGCAGCCTTAGAAGCTGGAAGCGCCAAGGACACGTTCCCCCCTGGAGCCTCCAGGAGGAACGAGCCCTGGCGACATCTTGATTTTAGTGAGCTGAGTCACCTTTCAGATTGCTGCAATCCCTGCAACTATAACAGAGTAACTATCTGCCATTTTAAACCACTAAGTTGGTGGCAATTTGCTTTAGCAGCCAAGGGGGAGACAAGGTTCCTGGCTTAAAGCCAGGGAGAGGCCCGCCCCTCCCTGCTCCCCGCCCTGACAGGACAGTGGCTGCAGTCTTCAGCAAGCACAGGCCTGTTACAGCGCTGCAGGGCTGCCCAGGGTTCATGGCCATTCACACGTGTACCTGCAGGGTCTGGATCAACAGAGGGGACTGAGCAAGGAGGACAGACCCTGTCTTCCTTTTGACTGTACTTGCTTCTGGTGCAGGAATTCAGTGCCGAAAGCCTATCCTCATTATCAAGAGGTCAAGTGTTAGTTCTGTGCATGACATGAATTAGCAATTTGTGGCTACTATCTTCCCAATCAGGGGCAGCGACTGAAGTTCAAAAGGCAGTTGCACAAAAAGGCATCATGGGAGCCTGGTGACTTCTGGCTTGGGTATTACAGGCTGCCATTCCACCCTGGCCTTT
Organism: Suricata suricatta; assembly: GCF_006229205.1. Lineage (NCBI taxonomy): Eukaryota > Metazoa > Chordata > Mammalia > Carnivora > Herpestidae > Suricata > Suricata suricatta. The sequence goes on along the minus strand of NC_043705.1, from coordinate 140,615,348 downwards.
CTTCCTAAGGACCCATCCGGTGTCGTGGGGGGGGGGGGGCCTTTAAACAGCTTGTATTTCCAGCTTTTCATCTGTAAGATCAGGATTAATTGCACCTTCTCTCCAGGGATGCTGTAAAACCTTAAATAAAGTCTGGGCAAATTTTCGCAGCAAATGATGTGAGCACAGCCTGACCGATGAGGGCTCCCAATGCCTCTGAACCAGGTGAGAGAGTGGTACATGGTCACCTATTTCCTGACACCAGGCCAGGGTGGAGCAGAGGATGGGAAAGCCGGATTCTTCTGGGCGAGTGAACCTACAGTCACTGGCTGGCCGGCTCACCTCCCCCACAATATTCAGCTGTGATGTTTTCACAACATTTAGCTAAGAAATATTTCTCAGAGTGAAATGCAGGTAGAAGCCCAACACCCATCAAGTAAAAGTCATAAACGTGGGGTTATTTGGGTTGGCACGGAGACACAGATCTCCGTGCCTGGCTGGACCCCTCTTGCTTCCAGACTCAGGAAAACCTTCACAAGGCTCAGGGGAGCCGCTCGACACAAGCACTGTCCCCATCTGCCCACATGGAGGTTAGAGCCAGAGGTCCCCCCGACTCCAGAATGTTTTCAATGACAACAGAGACCTTCCATGTGAAAAAACAGAGCCTTAGAATTATTGTCTCATTGGGAAAATGTCAGACTAGTACCGGAGCGTGAATTATGGTGGAAAGGGAACCGCCAGGGTCCGATAAATTGATGCCTTGTTTCACGTCACTCCATCACCTGCCTTGCAGCCCTGTTCTCTCTACCTTAAACCACAGGGCCCCTCATGCCTTCTCACACCATGGCACGTTTTCTCCTCTCTGCATCCCTGGTTTGCCACTTTTAGAGGCTAACTCTTCTGGCTTTCCTTCCCTTCTTCCCACCCCAGCTTCATACAGTCACGTGCACCTAAAAGACCCGTCTTTCTCCCGCGGGTCTTCCAGTAAATACAGGGTAGTCGGAAATACGTGATGGTATATCCCAAGCACAACACCATTTGTTAACTAAGGAAAAGCCAGAGAAAAAGTTAATCTGAAAAATAACAAGACTTCTAAAATGCTTGGGTTGCATATACAAGTAGCTTTTAATAAGCACAGATCTCGATTGGGGTCCTGAATGGCTTCCGTGGTGCGTCCTGGCGTCTTGTCAGCGTTCGTGTTGTTTCTGCCCCCTGGTGGTGCCGCTACCACTCTGCCCTTTGCTCACTAGCCCCTCCAGTTCCGTCCTCCACCCTGTTCGGCCAGCAAGACATGGCTCTTTCCCAGCAGCAGATAGACGCTCAGGTGTGGAAGGAGATAGGAAAGGTTGAATAACACCCAATGGAGAATGTCTGCCTGGTACAGTCAGAGGACTAGCAAAGCCATAAAAACCAATCAAAGAAGAAAAGCAAAGGCTATTTATGCTGAACTTGCTAGAGCAAGGAGGTCGGCCGCCATCACTCGAGTTTGGGCAGAGACTCAAAGGCAGGCTGACGGGCAGGAAAGCTTCAGCAGGGAAGCCAGGGGAGGCTTGAGTGTTCCCTGATTGGAGGCTGTGGGCACAGGGGAGCTGGGGGCGGGCTAAGTGGAAGCCAGGCATCCTTTGTGATTGGTTAAAGGTCCACATGTGGCTTCTCTGATGAGTCCTAAATCAGAGTGAGAACAAAAATTAGGGAAGGTGCCAGTTATTAATCAAGTCCTGGCCATTTGGGGCTGACTATTATAGGCTTATTGCTTGGCTTCCTGGATTACGACTAGAGATAGTGGTCTGACTTCCCACAAGGCTGGCTTCCTGGGCTGGCATGGAGATAAAGGGTTGGTTTCCCCGGGCAGGCTGCTCCAGATTGTGGGTCAGAGTTCTATTTTTATATATATGGTCTGGCCACTGGCCACTGCATATTCAGTCCCCCAGGCAAGTAAACCAAGCAGCCACTATCTACTCTGTCCACATCCACCTCCAGGGGACAGGAGACTGCAGTGGGTTGACTGATGGCCCCTCAAAAAGTATGTCCATATCTAATCCCCATTACCTGTGATGTGACCTCATTTGGAAAAAAGGATCCTTACAGGTGTGATTTGAGCTAAGGGTCTGGAGAGAAGATCATCCTAGATTACCCAAGTCAGCTCTGCATTCAACGACAGTGTCCCTAAAGGAGACAGAAGAGGAGACCAGGAGAGGAAGAACAGGCCCTATGAAGATGGAGGCAGGGATTAGAGGGACACAGCCACAAGCCAAGGAACTTCTGAAGCCACCAAGACCTGGAAGAGGTGAGGAAAGATCTTTCCCTAAAGCTATCGGGGGCATGGTCCTACTGACACCTTGATTTTGTACTTTTTGCCTCGGGAACTGGGAGAGAATAAATTTGTGCTGTTTTCAGCTACAGAAATCATGATGGGTTATTATAACAAAGAGTTCCAGGATGCACGAGCAGCATCACCCCCTGCCCCCAGGCCTGCTTTGCCTAAGGGGAGACAAGAGGAAAAATAATCTTCCCCATATCAAGTAATCAAAATATGCAGAAGAAAACTGAAACGTTCAAATTTTGGGTTATCCAAAGTAACTATATTTCACAACATGAAGATAAATATCCAGATTTGTTTTTATTTCTTTGGCTTTTTATAAATATAGGCTTTCTTTGCTGTGCAGTCAACGGTCCCTTGAGGGCGTATCTGTGGCTATTTACTTAAAAATGTACAGCAGCTAATACCATTTATACATAGGTGATTAATAATAAGTTTACTGGAAGAGCTTATTCACAGCACCAGGGTAATATGCATGACAGGGCCTAACAGGCCAGGACCTGTTGCCTGAGGAACTAACTCATATTAGCATATTTAGGATTGGGCAAATTACCATCTTCATACATTCTCCTACCCCCTGGAGTCTTTCTCTCCCCTCTTCCTCATCTTGCATCCTGGTCACTTCTGAGTTAGCCTTCATATTTTAGAAGCAAAGAAAGGTGTCTATTTTGCATTTATTTCCAAATTAAAAACCCCAACTGTTCAAATTCTGGATTGACCACCACTTTTCCCAATCCAATGCCCTTGTCATATTAATCCTTTATCCCTGATTAACTCTATTAGTGTCTTTATTTTCAAGTAACCCTGTCTAGAGATGTGATTAACGTGCATAACAAAAGCTCTTGGGAAGGCACAGCAAACCTCTCTCCACTCAGCATTCAGTTGCCATCACCTTGTGCCCACGGAGGATCACACGGTGTCCCCGAACATAGCCCCAGGAGCAGGTGGGCAAATTCATATCCACACAGAGGCAAACATTTTAGAGAATCCATTGGTGTATTTAAGTGCAGGTGACTCATGGGTTCAACTCTTGCAAGAGGTCACCGTCTGCTGTCTACGTGGTTTTCCTAGACAAGACCCTGTTCACTGGCTATCGGTAAATCAGGTCCCTTCTGGCACTTCCCTTTCTCCTCTTTGCAAATGGAGGAGGAATAAAAGATTGGTCCAAACATAAAGGGACGTTCTATTTCAGCAGACCTACTTTCGAAAATGAAAGCGAAGGACCCGATCATCAACCAGCAGACTTGGAAAGTCTCCCTCCCCCAAAATCAAATGTCAGATGTGTGTCACAAACCTTTAAAATATGCATTTCCTAGAACTGCACTTCTAGAGATCGATCCTAAGGAAATATCAGAGAAGTGCAGAGGGACATACGTCAAGGATATTAATTGCAGCGGTGTTTACTGTAGCAAAAAGAAAAAAACCTGAAAGCAGCCTAAATGTCCAACCACAGAAGATCAGTAAATAAATTATGATACAGCTTTATAATGGAAAACCATGGGAGTCATTAAAATGAGGCTAAACATGGAAAATGTTCATCATATATTTTAAATCAAAGATTGTTTTAGTGTCCTATTGCTGCTGTAACAAATGACTGCAATCTTAGTGACTTAAAAACAACAAAGATAAATGTATTATCTTGCAGTTCTAGAAGCCAGACGCCACTTGTGTTCCTTGGCTCATGGTCCCTCCCTCCATCTTCAAGACCAGGCATTTAGCATCTTCAAATCTCTCTCTTTGATCTCTGCTCTTGTCGTCACATCTTCTCTGACTCTGACCTTCCTGCTTCCCTCTTATAGGGACCCCTGTGATTACACTGGACCCCCCTGGATAATCTAGGATAATCTTCCATCGCAAAATCCTTAACTAAATCATATTTACAAGTTCCTTTTGTTGGACAAGGGTAACATTCACAAATTCCTGGGATTCAGACATGGACCTCTTTGGGGACCATTATTCTGCCTGTCACAACAGATCAAACTGCAAAGTAAATAAGAGACATAGGTAAATGTGATTCTAGTTCTGCATTTTGACATAAATTATATAAACAATAGGCATTGAGAGATTTTAACAAGAGAATCATAGGAGATGTAGGGTTTACATATCTTCATACATGCACACAAACACATGAACACACCAATTGGTTGTTAAAATGTGTGTTCCCTAGAGCCACCCACCCCCTCAGTCCCTCAAAGTCCCTTGTGATCTGACTTTCCAAGTCACGTGCCCATTGGCTCTTTCCTGCTACGTCCATGTCCTTCCAGCAGCCCCAGCTTCAGGCAGCTCCCACTACCTAGAGTAAATCCTGAAATTTCCTCAGGGTTTCATGAGACAGGCAGCCCCTTCCTGGGATCTTCCATCTGGAGGCACAAGGCTGCTCTGCAATCGTGTCCTACAAAACCACCTGCGGTGTCTGACTCTGATGCCACCTACCTTAGGAAGGCAGGGCACTGGGGCTCCCTTTTCAAGGGTCCACCAACATCTGTGCCCCACTACTTCCCCACGACACTTGTCTTGGCCCTAAAGGAAGGGAAATCTGCTGGGATTGTTGCCCTAAATCTTCTCTCTTATTGTCCTGATACCAATTCTCTGATCCCAACTGGATCTCTTGCCATTCAGTTCAACTCTGACACTAAGTCCCCAGAGCTGGGGCAGACTCCATGGGTTAAGGGCAAAGATTTCACAAGACCACTCCCACTTCAGATGGCAGGTGAATGGTTCAGGGCTGCCCACACTGACTGGCCACAAATTCGGAGGATCCTATGACCCCCTCAGGTTCAATAACTTGCAAAAACAAGTTAAGGAGCTCACTGAGAGCACTGCACTTACTGTTAAGGTTTTATTAAAGGACAGAACTTGGAAACACCCAGATGTCAGCGATGCGGAGGACAAAATCTGGGTGGGGGGGTGCCAGATGTAAAGCTCCCATGACCTCTCCACATAAAGTCAGGGCATGCCACCCCCACAACCTATCCATGGGTTAACCAAACAGGAAGCTCTTCCTGCTTTGGGGGTCCAGAGTCTTACTGGGGTCTTATTACATCATGGCCATGTGACAGAGCTCTGTCGAGCCCCTCTCCTAGACCCCTGGGCTTTCAGGGGTGGGTGAGTCCAATCTTATATCTAAGCGCCCACCCACCTTGAGTCACCTCATTTGCATAAACTCAAGTGGGTTGGAAAGAGCTCATTATGAATAACAAAACACTCTCATCATGCAGGAAATTCCAAAGGTTTTGAAGTCTCATGCTAGGAACTGGCCATGAAGACCAGACATATTCTTTATGGTGCCACATTCAGTTTCCACAACTCACAAACCAGAAAGGGATCCTGTCTGCTTTTCTCTACTCTCTGCTCGAAACATCCACTGCCTTAGGGAGTGATCGCAGCATGGCTGAGATGTGCCAAAAGGGCCATGGATAGATGCAGAGTAGAAGTGCACTGGGCTAACATTCACTCACATGATGCTACCACGCAAGCTGTACATATATATTCTTGGTTCCTGAGCTTTCCAGCTCATATGACAGCTTCCCCTGGCACTGCAACCACATATCCCAAATTTCCATTTATTTCTCTACTCAGTAGGGATTCAAGGCAGTGAATCCCTGTGATATGGTTGGCACCATAGCTCTGGTATAAAGGAGACATAACAGACACAATACCTACAGCCAGGGAGTTTACAATTTAGCTGGTGAGAGAGACACCAAACAACTAGTTAAATAATGATTTCATCACAACGATGCACAAAGGAAAAGTACTGGGTGCTATATGGGCAGATGGCCAGGAAATCCAACCCAGACCGCTGTGCCATGAAAGGCTAGTTTGGGCAGCGACAGTCACCTGGGGAGCTGACACATGAGTAGGTGTCAGCATGGTAGAAGTCTGGAAGGGAGAAGCGGGAGGAGCACGATCCAAGCAGAGGAAATGTGCATGCAAGCTCTGAGTTGGAGACCTCCGTTCAAGACACTGGAGGAAGCGTAGCATGGAGCACAGAGAATGAGAGTAAAGGAGAAAGAAGCTACAGGAGTAAATGGGCAAGTAATGGAGGCTCTGCAGGTCATAGTGAGCATCTGGGGTTAGACCTTAGCCCCAGTGAGGAGCCACTGAGTGGTTTACACAGGGGGACAACATGGTCAAATCTGCATTTTAGAAACCCAGCTCTGCTGCAGTGTCAAGAAGAAACTGAAGGGAGAGAAGGGGAACTTGGGGAGGCACATTTGGTTGTTGTTTCTATAACCCACAGAAGGTACGATTGTGGCTTCACCCAACATGGTGGTGTGGATGTAGAGAGAAGTGGATGGTGCTGGGGAGCACACACTCTTCTTCTGGCTGGTCTATGAGTTATGCTGATATGAGACAGATAAACAGGGGGAAAAAATCAAATTTATTTATGTAATCCACATAGGCATGAGAGATTCCAAAAAGTCAGGCAAAATGAGGTATATGTGTCATCCTGAACTAAGGAGAAGGGGGGCAGGGGTCTGGAACTTTAAAGGGAAGGAAGACAATTCAAATAAAAATAAAAAAGAGTGAAGGTTCAGTAAGCAAACATTTGCTAGGCTACACAGAGCAATGGGACATAGAGAGGACTTTGATCAAACAGGCCTTTGCTAAGTTCCTCCTTGTCTACACAATAAGTTCATATTATAATGAACCTTATAATAAGACAACCCTTGAGGGTGTCATGCTGAGCGAAGTAAGCCAGGCAGAGAAGGACAGAAACCATATGTTTGCACTCATAGGTCTAGCAGGAAAACAAGAGAGACCCAATGGAGAACCAGGGGGAGCAGAGGAGGGAGAGAGAGTTGGGGAGAGAGAGGGATGCAAAACTTGAGAGACTATTGAATTCTGAGAATGAACTGAGGGTTGAAGGGGAAGGGGGAGGGGGGAAAAGAGGTGGTGGTGATGGCGGAGGGCACTTAAGGGGAAGAGCACTGGGTGTTGTATGGAAAACAATTTGACAATAAAATATTATGGAAAAAAAAAGACAACCCTTATTGTCTACCACAATAAGTTCATATTATAATGTACTTATCTATGTGGTAGCTCTCTTCCTGGGGTAGGTCCTCTATTTAAATTCTTTTAGGCCATCAAGGGGAAGGTCAAAGCTTCTTGAGCCTTGATTGTTCCAGCTCAGAATAATCTGTGTGCCAACATGGGACATATTGGGACAATTCTTGTTCTGAACTCCTAAAATGGTTATTAGGAAATACAATCAGGGGCACTTGGGTGGTTCAGTCAGTTGGGTCTCTGACTTCGACCTCGGGTCGGGTCATGATCTCACGGTTCGTGGGTTCGAGCCCCACATCAGGCTCTGTGCTGACAACTTAGAGCCTGGGGCCTGCTTTGGATTCTGTGTCTCCCTCTCTCTCTTTGCCCCTTCCCCACTTGCACTCTGTCTGTCTCTCCCAAAAATAAATAAACACTAAAAAAAGGAAATACAATCAATAGGACATAGCAATTGACTGGATAGAAAAATTCTGCAAGAAGAAGGTGGAAAGGATGATGCCTGAGGTTATGGCTTGAGCCAGCTGGTGGTGCTTTCAACTAGCAAATCATGGTGAAAGATCCAATCAAGGAACAAGTGGGGCGCGGGGAGAATCAGGATGGAGCATGATTTATTTTCACCAATATAGCCTCAATTTCAAATATTTGATTCTCTTGTCTTCATAAACTCTCAACATCTCTCAGAAAAACCTGTTACTTTGCTAATGAGGCCACATTTCCAGATTTCCTTTGGTACAAAAGTATCCTCAAGTTTTCTTTTATCAGACTAAAGTCTTTGGATCCACAAATTTAGTTACCAAATCCATGAGCTATCCCTTTAGCTTGAGAAGTAATGTTAATTAACCACTCTCCTAAAACTTATCACCGTTGTGAATTTTAGCACATTGATGATCATAAGTTGCTTTCTTTTAGGCAAAAAAAAAAAAAAAAATTGGAAACTTCAACCTGGACACTTAATTCTATCCTGGCAAAAACCAGACCCTCTGGGATGATTATTACCACCACCACCCTACTCCATTTTCTGTATTCAACCTTGATTAAATAATGGGAAACACTTGGCTATAATGAGTCACCTACCATTGTCAACAGCCAAAGAACTTTACCCTTAGGTCCCTTCTGCAACATGGCAAGTTGCCCTACTAAACAGTGATTAATTCAGGAATATGGACCTGATCTACAACTAAGTTCCAAGAGAAACATTTTAGTACTGTTTGTCATAAGCAGCAAAGGATGGAGCATACTGAAATGGTTACTAACCGATTTTCATAATCAAAAAGCATTGTACTATATTGGCCAAAACATTAGTCATGGGATTAGAATCCATCCACTCTTGAATAGTCTAATCCTCTTAAAAATAGCTCAGAGTAATCAGGTTAGCTTCACTGTAAATTTTAGTAAACCCATCACTCTTGTAAGAATTTCAAAAAAGGAAAGATCAAACACTTTCTAAAATCCTTGATACTGGTGAAACACTGGGCAAAATAAATGTTCTTTAAATGTTCTTATGAAGCACTTATATAATTTATTTAAGCTAAAATATACTAATAGAGATACATTTGGCATAACAAATGGATTTATACTATAAAGACTTCCACTCTGGAAGCAAATTCTGAGTGCTGATTTTCTAAATAATGTGACAGTAACAAGAAAGGTCATAGGAAAATATCTCACCAAGCACTCTGCTCTCTAGCAAGTTTTAAATGGAAGCCCTTTTTAGCAATACCAGTTAAGTATGTGACGAGTAAACAAAGAAGTGGTCAATTATTCTGTGACTTTCTGGTGAGCAGTGCCCTCTCCCAGCAGGCAATGCTGACTTGACAGGCAAACTCAGCTCGAGTCTTCAATGCATCCAGTTTGCTCTGGCAAATTCACCAAATCCACTTTTTAACCTCAAGTCCCCTAAACCTTTTTTATATGTCCCACATCACCAAACCACAACCCCACCTTCCTACAGTTTGAAGACATGCTTGAGAAGCCAAGAATAGGAGCACAAATGTGCTTTTGTAAGTTTCCACTTAAATTCAGTTCTACATTTGAACCTCTCCACATTATCCTAGACCCTTGTTTATGGTCTTCTTTATCTACTGTCTAATCCAAATTCATCATATCAAAAAATTATAAGGCAAACCTGCATATCTTCATTCAGTTACTGATACAAATGCTGAAGCTTACCGATTCTAGAACAATATCAGTTTTTTCAAGTTCAAATTGACATAAGATGGCATCATCACCCAACTGGTTATTCTTCCCAATAAGTGTCCTTGCATCCAACCTGAAGTTTTCTAAAGGTTTAGGTGAAGCTGAACACAAACACAAACAGAGCCGTCTATGCTTCGTGGACTTACACTGAATGTATGCACTCAAAAGGGATCTAAATGTTTATTTATCTTTGAGAGAGAAAGAGTGAGCAGGGAAGGGGCAGAAAGAGAGGGAGAGAGAGTATCTGACACAGGCTCTGCATAACAGCACTGAAAGCACAGACCCGATGTGAGCCTCAAACTCATGAACCATGAGATCATGACCTGAGCTCAAATTGGACACTTAACTGACCAAGTCAAGCAGGAGCCCCAAAAGGGTTCTAAAATTCAAACTTCATTGAAATACTAGAAGAGAACCATTCTCCCGATTCTACTCCACCTGACCATAGGCTCCTATGACTGTCCCTTCTTTGCTATTTTTATAGGAGAGGTCAACTCTTCTGTCAAAATTTAAAAGTTACTATCTATATAATTGCAATCAAAATGTTTTTATACTTTTGGAGAATATTCCTGTGATCGTTAATTTTAGGTGTCAACTTGGCTGGAACATGGTGCACAGATATGTGATCAAATATTATTCAAGATGTTTCTGTAGGGTTGTTGTTTTTTTTTAATGACATTTACATTTAAATTGGTGGACTTCAACTACAGGAGATTGCCCTCCATAATGTAGCTGGGCCTTATCCAACCAACTGAGGTCCTTACCAGAGCAAAAGACTGATCTCCTTGGAATAAGAAAGGATTCTTCCAGCAGACAATCTTCAGACTTGAGTTGTGAAATCCACTCTTCCACTAACAGTGTAACAGTCTTCAGATTCATGGTCTGACTCAGCTCTTTCCTGAGTCTCCAGCCTGATGGCCTTCAGATCTGAACTACAAGTTTTGAATTTGGCAGTCCACACACACACACACACACACGCACACACACACACACGCGCACACACACACACATACACACATCCTGGAGAGCCGTGACTAATAGAATCAAAAAGTATTTTAATATGAAAAGTATAAATATTTACTAACACAATGCACAGAAACAATCTTATACCTATAGTTCTTCAAATTAATCATTAATAACATCCTATTAGCTTCTTTATTCTCTTTAAGTAGCTCACATCCATTGTTCTTCAGACTTTTTTTTTCAAGATGTATTCACCTTCTTTTTATTCGTCCTTGAAATCTGGGGTGAAGGAAAGTATATAAATATTTCACCTCTGCAATTCCAGTTTTCCACTATTCAGAAGATATCTACTGAATCATAGGTCAAAGAAACAGCCACTGTCTGGTGCAGAAGTCATAAGAACATTAATAACTCTTAGTGGATTTATGGGTCAGGCTTATTGAACAAAAAAATTACTTTCAGGGCACAAGACCCCCTTAAGGCAAATGAGAAAGGGAAGCATGAGTGAGAGAGAAAAACTGCACTTGCTCAGGGCAAGAGAATCCTATGCTCAGTACTTGGGTGGGGGGGAGAGTAAGAAAGGCCATCTTGAATGTAGGCATTGCCAACAATAGCCACTATACACACACACACACACTCTGTGGCTATAACAATGATTTTTTTTTTTAAACAAGTGATTTCTTAGGGGAGGTCTTGGTTTGATGAGATGCCACCATAAAATAACAAAACCACAAGGACCATGGAAATACACAATGATGGATAATGCTGTGTAACACTGTCAAGTTACCTTCGCATTTCCTTTACTTGTGGCAATAGGAGACAGACATCATATGGGTAATAAAAAGCCATCGGTAATCCAAAAATCTAATTTTAGCAAATGGTTCAGTCTTCCCACAAGATCCTTTATGAAAAGGATTGATAAGTGTTCCATCTGCAGTGAAGAGAGCCACAGAAGCTGTCTTCGAAGACCATGCAGAGCCCAGACTTCTGGGAGAACACTGGGGAAGGTGACTTGACTTCCAGCTCTGCCAGGCACCGGACGTCTCCCCGGAACTGACTCCAGCTGTCCTCAAGAGGCTGATCCATAAATGAAAACAATGGTTTCTTAATTCACCGTAAAAGAACTCTACTGAGGCACCTGGCTGGCTCAGTCGGTAGAGTGTGAGACTCTTGATCTTGGGGTTGTGGGTTAAGCCCCACGTTGGGTGTAGAGATTGCTTGAAAATAAAATCTTGAAAAAAATTTTTAAAAAGAACTCTTTACTCACCACGAGGTTTACCCCTTGTGGTCAGCACATTCTCACCTCCTTAAAAATTCCAACACAGTCAGTCAAATTATAAATAAAAGACTGTTTGATGAGCATGCAGTGAGGACAAGAGGAGAGTGTGGAATGATTTTATGGATAGTGACATCAAGTCATAGGGATACAGACAAACCTTTCAAAGAGATGAAAACATGTCTGCTGCTCCAGGCATCCTGTCCTGCAGACAGCGAATTTCCTACATGGAAAATGTCCTGCTTTCCACTCTCGTTCTCAGGGCCCCTGTTGGCAAATCTGCCTCTGGTTCTAAGTGTGTCTAAAACTCCCCAAATACTCATCTACAGATTATTGCATAGGATGAGTGCTATGGGCTGAACTATGTCCCCCCAAATTCATATGATAAAGTCCTAGCCCCAGCACCTCAGAGTGTGATTTTATTTGGAGCTGGTGTCTTTAAAGAGTAACTAAGTTAAAATGAGATGATTTCAAATGAGGTTATAATTCCATATGACTGCTGTCCTTATTTAAAAACAGAATGTGGGGAGCACCTGGGTGGCTCAGTCAGTTGAGTGTTCCACTTCAGCTCAGGTCATAATCTCACAATTTGTGAGTTCGAGCCCTGCATTGGGCTCTGTGCTGACAGCTCAGAGCCTGGAGCCTGCTTCAGATTCTGTGTCTCTTTCTCTCTCTGCCCCTCCCCTGTTCATTCTCTGTCTCTCTCTCTCTCTCTTTCTCTCTCTCTCTGTCTCTGTCTCTCAAAAATAAATAAGTGTAAAAACATTTTTAATAAAAATAGAATTTGGGAGCACCCAGGTGGCTCAGTCAGTTAAGCGTCCAACTCTTGAATTTGGCTCAGGTCACGATCTCATGGTATCATGAGTTCGAGCCCCACATCAGGTTCTGCATGCTGACCATGCAGAGCCTGCTTGGGATTCTCCCTCTCTCCCTCTCTCTCTGCCCCTCACCCACTCACACTCTCTCTCTCTCTCTCAAAATAAATAAATAAACTTAAAAACCCAGAATTTGGACATAGATACACAAAGGAACAGAGGGAAACCATGCAAGGACACAGGAGAAGACAGTCATCTACAAGCCAGGGAGAGGGGCCTAGGACAGCCTCTCACATTCCTCAGAAGGAACCAACCCCAAGGACACCTTGATTTCAGAATTCCCACGTGCAGAGAATTCTGTGAGAAATTAAATCTCTGCTGCTTAAACCACCCACTCTGGGTAGTTTGTTACAGCAGACCCAGCAAACTACTATGTGGGTTATGTCAGAGTCACATGTGGATTTTTCACTCTCTGAGAATAGGGTCTTTCACAATTTTAAGAGAGGTGTGACTTCCCCTCCATACCACTACCATTTCAAACACTAAAAATGACAGCACTGGCCCCAGCTAATGGGCAGAAATATGCCTACTCCCAGGGACTAAAGGAGGAGAGCTATTTTAAGAGGAGGAGGGCTGCTTGTGTTGCCCAGATCACATAATTAGCTCAGGGTAATTGATGAGTATAGACATAAGTCCTTAGTACATATGCATTTGTACTATTAAATATTCATGAAACAATTGTCTCCAATTGGAGCCTCAACATTCCCCTGCCCTTTTGTTCTCAACCCCTGCAATTCTCCCTCCCCGCAAATCATTCCACCTTGGAAGACGCTTCTAGTTCTTTAATTGCCAAATCCAGTGGATGGTTTTCTACTACTGTTTTTCTGGAACTCTTCTATATTTGATCACTTCCTCTTTGTTGAAACTCTCCGCCATCTTCCATCTTATCACCTCACAGGTAGCTGACCTTTCCATCTCTTACTACCCCCTTCTGGTTTCTGCCATGATAGTTTTCCTCTTGACACCTCATAAATAGTACTATTCTATTTATGTCAACCTGGTTCTAATAAATTTATCTATCACTTCCATGCTGACGATCCAAATCTACACAACAACTAGCTTCTCCCCATTGCCTTCAGCCTAGTACCACACGTCCAGCTTTCGGACGAGGAAGCCCAATTTTACTTCCACCCCTACTGCATTAGAGAGAACCATTTGCGTGGCCCTTCCTGCAGCCCCTTCTGAGCAACACCTCCACATCCTGAAAGAGGAAGCACATATTTTCTTGGTCCTCTCTGCCATACAGTCTCATAAGTATCTGAGAATTTGCATCAACTGTAGAATAAGGCAAACCCTCCTTAATGTGGCATTCAAGACCCTCAGAATATGGCCCTGGTTTATCTTTCCAGGCTCAGCTCCATTCTCTCCAGCTTCTAATCTAGACAGTAGAGTCTGTTCCTTCTCAGATATTTCCAAGCTTTGGCTCATATTCTCCATGCTAATCTACTTTAGGAAGATCTTCTCATCTTCCTAATTAAAAAAAAAAAAAAAAAAAAAACTGCTTCCTTTTAGCTTTCACTGAAACTTAGCCAGGCAGAATCCCACCATATGCTTTGGTGTATAATGTATAAATCCCACTATTACAGTGTTTATTCTGTGTCATGCTCATTTGTTTGTAAATCTGCCTTCCCTATCATTCCATGAGTCATTGCAGGGACCAGGACTGTGGCTCTCATCTCTGAAGCCTCTTGAGCCTGCGATCGATCATCATTAACATGGTGACTCATGAGCATTCCTGAAGGAACTAAACTCTTCTGGGAAGAAAGCATGTACCATCCACATAAAATTGAGAGAGTGACATGGCTTTGCAACAAAATGAAAAACACTATCCACACACAGAACTAGTATATTACTCATCTTCTTCAGGACTGAGGACTTTGGAACATTAAAATGCCCAGGAGGCATCACAGAGAACAGCACCTACACACCCTGAAATTCCAGACATAAAGCCTGGCCAACTACAATTTTAAATGCTCTCTTGTTCAGTGTAGCTTCAGGAAATTAAAAAATTGATCTTCCACCTATCTGACAAGATTTTTGTTAAGATCAACACAGTCTGTGAAATACAGCTCTCGATATTTGTGTAAGAAGGTGGCCTATTTGAAACTGGACTCTAAGATTTCTAGAACTGCAGAACTTTCTCAAAGGGCACAAGCTAGGGGGTGGCACGTTTGTTTGAACACATTCTTCTGGCTCCTCAGATATACAGTGAGTGCCTGCCCATCGTTCCAAGGTAAAACTATGCAGTGACCTGATGTAAAACCAGAATGCAAATGATTGAGTTTGAATCATGCCTTTCACTGTTGACTTCTCAATGGAGGGCAAGGAAAAGGAAGAGAGGAAAGAAATTGTTCTTCATTTGGTATGAATTTTAGAAAGAGCTATAGATTACTTAGAATATATGTCAATCTTTCCCAATAAAACCTTGGATCCTCTAACTTGAGACCTGGAACTTCAGGAACATTGTGAAGACATGCATCTTCCCTAATGCTGGAGTCTGGGCTATAAAAGGAAATAAATTTGACTTAACAAGATGAAAGTTGCATAGACTGTTAACATGTATGCTGGTATTATTTGCATGAATCACCCTGAACCTTGGAGAATATCCTGGTGCTTAACTGTCCTCTTCCAAAATGATCATCTTTGGAGCCCCATCCAGTGAGGCATGAGCAGTTTCTGTCAGGTTGAGTATATATTCCCAGGATCTCTTCCCCTGGGAAGAGGTGGACATGGGAACACAGATTGCAGATTTCAGAGATGAAGTTTACAATGAGTAAACTGATGGAAGCGGAACACCATCTTCCCTTTGACCTTGTAGAGGATGGACTTTGACTATGTGGATAGAATGCATGGGGGGATGACACCCCCTGAAAACCCCATCTCATAACCATTGTAAACTATTCTTGGTATTGTACTTTCCTTCCTTTACCCATAGACATCCAATAGAACCTTACCAAACACAGCCTGATTTCAATTATGGGCTCAAAATGGAAGGGCTTGATTTATTTTGGATACAGAGAGGCGAAGGGGATCAGTAATGCCCCTTTTTCATGGGGGAGTAGTAGCCCTTTAGCTTTCACCAAAAGATGGAGGTCAGTGTCCACCAGAGGGGACTCACCATGTGGGCCACCAGCATCACGGACTGTAGGGTAGTCCAAGAAGATGAGGCTGGGAATGAAGGTCATGAGAGAGCTGATCTCAAATCCACAGAAGCCCTCAAAATATCCAGGAGATTGCTAAAGGGGGGGCGGGCACCTTCAGGGTAAAGTTTTAAGTGGTGTCACTCTAGAGTTAAAGAAAAGGTGACTTCAATTTGAACCTGGGGGCTGCTAAGGGCTAGATACCTCGGTACCACTTAAAGTAGTTCTCTTTTATGAAGATGCTTCCTTGCACTTTTCCACTCATTAAGGTGAGCAACTACCAGGTTGTTGAAGACCACCATCATCATTTCTAGTTCCAAAGTCTCCTGGTCATGAAATAGATACACTCTTATTTTCAGCAATAGAATCTAGGCAGTATGGTATCTACTGAATGAGTACTGGCTCCAGAGACTTGGATTCTTCTGTTGGCTTCCCTTAATCTTGCCCACTTAGGAATAAGAATAATACCTGTGTGCATGTGTGCATGCAATATGGTCTATGTTGAGAGGCATGGGAGGAAAAAAATATACTATGTTAGAAAACTATAACCTTTTCTTAGCAGCTGCACATAATCAATGAATTGTTACTTCTTTTGAATTTTTAAAGCCTTAAGTTTAATTGACAGAAATTAATGAACAATGGAAGAGCAGCATAAACACTTGGAATTATTACCCAGAACATCTCGTACTTATCAATTTATGCAGAATGACCGGCTCTCTTGGAACAACTCATTAAAGTGGAGAACGGGACTTCTGGCCTGTAATTCTTTCTGGAAGACCAGTCCTAGATGTCACTGACTAATTTGGCTAATTGGAAGAGAAAAATATCACAAAATGTTCCTCCAACATATACATTAATTTGCTTTTATTTTCAGCTGAGCCCTTCATATATAATTGTATTGATTTATAGTTCTGAACAAATGAGAAATTACAAGGGAAAAACATTTATAAAAAATATGTCTAAAGGAAAATAAAGACAAAGAAGAAGAAGGTCAAAAGTGCTATAAAATCTAAAACATGATTCTTTTGACAACCCGTTGTAAGATACTACAATCACTTAAAACTCACTAAAAATATCGTCTTGAACACTCTCAGGAACTGAGAACTGCGTGTCCCAAATAATTGTCAACATGACATAGAGCTTTTGCTTTGCTATAAGGCAGTTCCCAACTGACAAATGAGTTGTGCTCAAGAAGTTCTTTTGAAGCTAATTGTTCAGAACTCAGGCCAGCTCACAAAAGAAAATTAACCCTAAATGCTTCTTGTTTTAGTTTCCTCAGGCTCCTGTACAGAATACCAAAGACGGGGGTGGGGAGGGGTTCAACACAGAAACATACTGTCACCAGTTGGGGAGGTGCAAGCAAGTTGGATCCATCGAGGGCTGTGAGAAAGAATCTGTCATGTGCCTCTCTCCTCACTCACGTCACGGGGTTTGGTGGCCCATCTCTGGCAATCCACCTCTGCTTTCATCTTCACATGCATCCCCCCGCCCCCAGAGCGTACATTTGTCTATGTGTCCAAATTCCCCTTTTCTTTCAGGACAGCCGTCATACAAGATGAGGGGCCCACCCTGCTCCAGCTTGGCTTATCTTAACTAATCACATCTGCAACCACCTTATCTGTAAATGAGGTCACATTATTAGCTAATGGTTCAACATATGAATTTGAGGGAGACACACTTCAGCCCAGAACACTCCCAAAGTGCCCTTCAAGCACAGGGTCACCATGAACCCTGCTTCTGCCAGGGGAACCAAAGTGGGTAGTAATGCCTCTTCCTCAAGTCACACTAGTGGCCCATTAGCCATCACCAAAAGATGGGGATGGGGTGCGTGAGGAGCTTCTCTCGGCTCATAGCTCTGCCTGAGATGGGCTGCTCCCTCCGGCCCCAGTAAACCACCGTGAGTTCTCCAAGTCAGCCCAGCAAGTCAGGGTACTGGAACACAGTACAGAAGAGGAGTGTGGTCCCCCCTGAAGGCACCCAGCAGAGCTTCTCCAACTTCAGACACAGTAGAGCTTCTCCAACTTCTCCCCTGGCCGGTCTGTTGAAACAGACTCCAGGGCCAGGGGCCAATTTCTGATTCTGTAGGTTTGCCGTGGGGCCCGGGAAACTGCATTTCTAACAAGTTCCCAGGTGAGGCCAATGCTGCTGGTCATGGTCTACCCTTTGAGAACCACCGTCTTGAGAGACACATTATTGAAAAGATCTGTTTTCCAATTTTAAAAAAATGTGCCCCCTCCCACGCTGGGGAAAAATCCTCCATAGGAAGAGGGGCTCCAGGGGGTTGAATGGTGGTCTCCCCAAAGACAAGTCCACCAGGAACCTGGGGATGTGCCTGACTTGGAAAAGGGGCTTTTGCAAATGTTGTGTGTGTTTTTTAAGTGTATTTATTTTGAGAGAGAGAGAGAGGACAGAAGAGAAAGAACCAGTAGGGGAGGGACAGAGAGAGAGGACAGAAGATCTGAAGCAAACTCTGTGCTGACAGCAGAGAGTGGCAGGGATCGAACTCACAAATCACGAGATCATGACCTGAGCAGAGGTCGGATGCTTAACCAACTGAGCTGCAAATGTTATTAAGGATCTGAAATAAGATCATCTGGGGTTAAGCAGGTGGCTCTAAGTCCAGTGGTACACGTCCTTATAAGAGACAGAAGAAGAGAAAACACAGAGGGCATGAGCTCATGGAAGCAGAGACAAGGGTGATACCACCACAGACCAAGGAAGGGCAGGAGCCTCCAGACGCTGGAAGAGAAAAGGAAGGGTCCCCCCCCAGGGGCTTCAAAGGGAGTGTGGCCCTGCCAACACTTGACTTCTGTGACAACATAAAACTTCTATTGTTTTAAGCTACCGAGTTTGTGGTAATTGGTCACGGCAGCCCCAGGAAACTAATACAGGGAGACTCTTTGACTAAAGATTAAATAAGCCTAAACTAATCCAAAGACAAGGCCATTTCCTAATTTTTCCCAGAGATAGATATATCACAAATTAATACCAGCCACCCTCCTGCAGTCTCTCTCCTTAAAATGAACGTGCTTCAAATGAAATAATATTGCATTACATAATCTGTGGGACATTTTCTTCAGTAGCTAATAAAAATATGCTCCATAGAGGAGTTTTATAGACAGGCAAAACACCATGAAACCACACAAGGGAACAGACAGGAGGTGCTGTTTCTGGCAGACCCACAGCTGGGGCCCCAGGACTCCCAAAGCACAAGGCAGATTCTGACACACAACCCACCTCTCCGAGGGTGAAACAGGGCCCGATGAAGCTGAGAAGCCAGAGAAATGCCAGCCACTGACAGAACTGAACAGAGAGAGAACTGAACCCAGAGAGAGAACTGAACCCAACCACGGTAAAGAAGAGGAGGCACCCAGGAAGCCTTCAGAGCACCCAGGGATGGCCACGCCAATGAGGACCACAGGAGCCAACAGGCCAGGGGCAGACGCAGAGGACACTGGACCTTCCGCCAGCACCAAAGCCACACTGCCACTGTGGAGTGGAAACCATCTGAAGACAGCCCTGGCCCAAACCTTTCAGCCCTCCCCATGCTCATGAGTCAGGGATTCGTGGATCTCAAAGCCCACTCGAGAATGAGACCTACAGGACCAGGCCAGTCCTGTGTTAATTATGGGACTCGTTCTGGAAAAAATGAACTTGCCTCCAGAGGACATTCAGGGTTGGCCCCAAGTCAACACAAGCAGATGATGCAGACCTGAGTTTAAGTACCCATACCCAAGGGGAAGAACGAGCCCCTCCCAGCACAGGTTCTGTATTCTGTGGGCTGGCACCATGCCTTCCTGGCACTTTGGGGACACAGGGAGGGAAAGCAGAGTTTCAGGAAAATCTACTACTGAAGACATGTCACCTAAGCAGAGACTGTCATATTATTCAGTAAGTCATGAGGGCCTTACAAACAGAGGGAGCAAACTGCAACCCAGGTGGTCATGGGGCCCACAGAAGGGTCAGCAGAACCTGAGGGGAGCCCCCAATCCAGACAGGGCCAGAAGAGGCACTCCTCCCAAAACATGGGGCCATGAACTCAGTGCCCGAGGAGGGACAAAGCTGGACAGCACACCCCACTGCAGTGTTTGTGTGTCTCAATAAATAAATACATGAGCAACACATACATCATACATAATATAGTATCGATGATAGAGATGTATTAGTAAAATTATATTATCTTGTGCTTTGTGTATTAATAAGGCACTAACATGTTAACAGTTACATATATCATACATGTAATAGAATACATAGTATGTATATTGCATACATATTAATAAACATGCATATTATATTATGCTCTCTCATAAATTATTCATATATATAGCTATGGCTACCTATCTCTATCTGTCTCACTCCAGGGGGTAGACCTCGTCACTTTCAACATATCCCTTCATCCACCTTTGTAAAATTCTATATGAGAAGCTCTATTCAACTACTGTAGAGAGAGGTCCTGAGTGTGCCTGGCAGACACTGTGTTAGGAGACTAACTTCAGCCTGGATGTGTGATGTGACTCACTGCTCTGTACCGACCTCATGGTTTTGATGCTGTTTCTGATTGGCAAGTGCTAACATCCCCTTCTGCAGGTGGCCAGAGAAGTCAGTGGTCAGGAGGGTCCCGCCCACTCTGCTTGCCTCCCTGATCAGTTTCCCCACCTTCATCACACTTGACGTTCCTTTCTTGCTCCCATTCGGACAAGCCCTGGGGCATAAGGTGAGACAGTGATGCCTCCTTGATGCCCCTCCAGGACCTCATCTCCTCCATCTGTTTCCTCCCGGCAGCGTGGCACACAGGTTAACGGACGCAGTAGGCTGCTGCCTGCGTTCACCCCAGGAACGTCAGGCTGCCTCCCGTTTCCTGCGCTGGCCCTCCGGCTGCGTAACCAGATGTCGGTCACCTCACAGCAGCCACTGGGTCTACACTGATCCCCAGTGAAAGGGAGAGAAAGATCAGAGACCACTGTGCCCACACAAACCACTTCATGTCCAGGCCAACTCTCTAAGTGAAGAATTAAAAATATATGCATTTCGAGAGAATGATTTCTTCCTCTCCATCTCTACAACAGGGCTCTAAAAGTTGTTTTTCTTGCACATAATTTTTCCTAGTAATTAAAAATGATGGCACAGCACGTAAATGGCCTGAAATCTCAGTGATAGAGAAACTGTTTGAGTCTCTTGTTTATAAATGCTATCAGTTTCCCGGCACTGAAGGAACTCAATTTACAAAGACTAGCAGAAAGCGCTTGGATGATAAACCTACTGTTTCGTTTTTCCTTGGAAGCATTTGTAATCTACTCTATCAGGGATGGAGATTTTCTATTAAAAATATATCAACACCCTCATAAAGGCCATTTTCCCCTTGCAATTTATTCTGAGAAATAACATCCAAGCCACATATTTGTTGGCAATTTTTGCTTCTCCATGCAATTCGGCTGAAGAATATCTGTTTCTTAGTAACCGAATGGCTCACACACAAAATAACATTCAATTACCTGGTGAGGTGACACTGCACACCCTTTGATGCTTCCTGTTTTGTGGTGACATACCTACATATCACCATTGGCCCTAAAGCCTGAGCCTGGCTGTTCTACTTTAAATGGGTTGAATTGATTCCAAACATGAGTAATGTAGGTATTGAACCTCAACTACATCATGAAAAATGTCTCCTGGGGATAGACGTGTGAAAGAGTCACTTAGATGTGGAGGAGGGGTGCCCTCTTGATCACGTTTTTCATCACAGAAAATATTGAAAGGCATGAAAGCAGTGAGTCTAGTGGCTTGAGTAAAGAAACTCAAGGATAAGGACACTCAAGGCTGCCTCTTGCTTCATTTTGGAAGCTTGCTGGGATGGGCTGTTGTAATTATAGCTTTTATCTACTCCCCCCACTTTCCCTTCCCCCTCAATTTCTTCCAGTGATGGAACCCCTTGTGAGAAACTCTTTCCAACCAAAGCATTTAAGACTAATGACTCATGCTTGGTCCCTCTAGGAATCACAAGCCCCTGACCATAGTGATTACTTCAGGGACAGACAGCCCCTTGAGCCTGAGAAAGCAGTCCCCTTCCCCCAGCAGGGACTTGACTGGAATCATCAGAAAGGAGACACCTTCCAAGGATTGCTAGTGTCATCACTGGGAAGATGTCAGCCCACGTGTGCCAATAGCCATCTCTGACAACACATGGACAACATACCTGAGAAGGAGGGAATTCGAAGAAGCTGATTGAAAAGGTGGAAAAGCAGCATCCTGATGCCATTGCATGTGCTCCTCAGACCTAGGCACCCCTGGATGTAGGAAACAAGTGTTAAGTTAATTTGAGTTGTATTTCGGTCACTGGTAGCTAAAAATATCCTCACACAGACCCTGAGGAAATAATCATAACCTGTATTTAGACTAAAACAAAACTCTCATTTCTGCTACCTGCAACACTTCTGACACCAAATGTGTAGGCTTTACATACCAAAAAAGGCTGATACTAACAATCTGGCATCAGCACAGACCCTACAGATTAAGGGCTGAGTCCCACAGGAACACCCTCACTACAGACACCAACCAAAAGTCTTGGCCTCTGGCATTTATGACCAATGGACTGGCTATAAATGAAGGGTTCCCATGACCCCCTTCTCGGGTTCTACAATTTGCTAGGAACAGTTCACAGAACTCAGGAGTGTTTTACTTATATTTGGGGGTTTACCATAAAGGATACAACTCAGGGGGCGCCTGGTTGGCTCAGTCGGTTGAGCGTCCAACTTTGGTTCAGGTCATGATCTCATGGTTCGTGGGTTCGAGCCCCATGTCAGGCTCTGTGCTAACTGCTAACTCAGAGCCTGGAGCCTGCTTCAGATTCTGTGTGTCTCTCCCTGCCCCTCCCCTGTTCACGCTCGGTCTCTCTCTCTCTCAAAAATAAATAAATGTAAAAAATAAAAAAATTAAATTAAAAAAAAACAGTAAATAAATAAAGGTTACAACTCAGGAACAGCCAAATGGAAGAGATGCATTGGGTAATGTGTAAGGGGAAGGCTGGGAGAGAGACTTTGATTCCCTCTCCGGGCATACCTCAATATGCTCACCAACACAGAAGCTTTCTGAACCCTATTGTTTAGGGTTCTTGTGGGGTTCCATTATGTAGGTACGGCTGATTAAATCATTAGTCATTGGTAATTAGCTGAATCTCCACTCCCTGGAGATCAGGGGTATGGCTGAAAGTCCTATCCCTCTAATCCTTTCTGACAACCAGCCCCATCCTCCAGTCACCTTATTAGTATAAACTTAGGTATCACTAAAAGGGCTTTATGACGACTCACAGAAGATGTTCCTCTCACTTTTAAATTCCAGGGATTCTAGGAGGTCTGTGCCAAGAACTGGAGACAAAGATCAAGTATATATCTCTTCTTCTATCACGATATCATAGAGGCAAATCTTGTTTGACATTTAAAGATGACAACTTTTCGACTGGCTTTGTCAACTAAACTTCAATGCAAAAACAAATATTTTATTTTTTTCATTTTTTGTTTTTTATTTTTGTTTTTTATCTTGCCGTATTGGGGTTCTAGGAATGTTAAAATATACTAGGACAAGCAACAGTTGGACATAAATGGTCTCAAAAGGCATCTCTTTTTTTTTAACATTTATTCATTTTTGAGAGAGAGAGAGAGAGAGAGAGAGAGAGAGAGAGAGAGACAGAGTGTGAGTGGGGGAGGGGCAGAGAGCGAGGAAGACACAGAGTTGGAAGCAGGCTCCAGGATCTGAGCTGTCAGCATAGAGCTCGACTCTAGGCTCGAACCCAGGAGCAATGAGATCATGACCTGAGCCGAAGTCAGACACTTAACTGACTGAGCCACCCAGGTGCCCCTCAAAAGGCATTTCTTGGTGCCTGAGTTCTAAGGTGGCCAGGGCTCCAGGCGACGGTGTTGCTGAACAGGACTTTGTACTCTGTGTCTGGACATTTGCGCTTCTCTGCTGTTGTCCAGGGCCTGAAATCTGTGCAGAATCTGGAAAGTGTTGGCTCATCGTCAGAATCTGACCCGCTCAGATAAGGAAAGATGGTGCCCGCGGCAGGAGCGCAGTTCCAGGCTCGTGAACCATGGCTCACGGGCTATCTGGAAGCTGGTTCTCACAGTGCTGCTAATAATAAGATCATTGCTGCATTCGCCTCTCTGACATGAATAATTTATTTGTGGCAACTCTCCCTGAAATCTCATAAGAGGTACAACTCTTTCCTTTTTGTTTTAAGAAAGTTGGTGTGGGGGTTCTTGAGGGACAGAGGTTTAAGAAAAAATAAACTAAGAGAAATCAAATGTAGTGGCATATGTCAGTTCAACAAATGTGAATTCAGTGTCTCTTTCAAGAACAACATTATGGGGCGCCTGGGTGGCTCAGTCAGTTAAGCGAGGGACTTGGGCTCAGGTCACGATCTCCCAATTTGTGGGTTCGAGCCCCGTGTCGGGCTCTGTGCTGACAGCTAGCTCTGAGCCTGGAGCCTGTCTTCAGATTCTGTGTCTCCCTCTGTTTCTGACCCTCCCCTGCTCGCACTGTCTCTCTCTCTTAAAAAAATAAAAATAAAAAATAAATAAAAAGGTGGTGGTAATGGAGGTGGGCACTTGTGAGGAAGAGCACTGGGTGTTATATGGAAACCAATTTGACAATAAACTATTTTTAAACTTTTTAATAAAATAAATAAAAATAATAAAAAGAACAACATTATGCTAGGAGAGGGTGCAAGAGAGGAAGAGACATACAGAAATGGACCACAACCCTGTCCCCACCGAATATGTCATCCAGTGGATATAAAGGAAGGAGCTTAAGCATGAGAGGGAAGACAAACATATATATCTAAAAAGCAAGACAGCAAAAATATGCCATAAGAAAAATAAAAGACAGCTAAAATATGGATAAGCTAATAGTTAATAGGGGGAGATAGGGTTTTTCAGATGTAGATATCCATCTCCCAAAGTTGGTCCATGAAACACTAGTCTGATGAGATGCACCCAGAAGGAAGGGTTCTAGGGTCCAACATATTTTCAGGAAATGATGCCACTATTATCCCCCCCTTAGAAATCCCCAATATAGTCTAGCTTATTCAAGGCTCCGATTCATCCTACTGAAAGAAAACTATTTAACACAATATTTCCCAAAGTTACCTGATTATAGATATGAAGGGAGTTCTCTATGGAAGATATTCAAAATCATGCTAATGTAGATCACCTAAGGAAAGATTCCTGACTTCCAGACTTCCAAATGATTGGATTTCTCTGAAATCCCACAGATTGTTCCTCAATTGTTGGCTCCAAATTAGTTAGTAAATCTTCTTTGTTCCACCAGAAGATAAATGAATGAATGAATGAATGAATGAATGAATAAATATCATGAACTTTGCAAAGAGATGGTGCACATTCTATTAAAATTTCCAATGTTTGACAGGGGCCATAAATAGCAAAGAGTGGATATCTTCAAATGTTTGCTTAAAAAGAGGATTATACACACATGTGTATGTGTTATATATATTTTGCAGGTACACATGTGTGTATAAATATCCATGTATATTTCATCTGCCATGTGTCCTAGACATGCACATACATATGTACATGTATTTGTGTATATATCCCCTCTCTGTGCTTACGGTGATCATTAATAAGCACTTTCAAATTTCTGCGGCTTTAAAAAAATTATTATCAAGATATCCTTGAACCCACTACTCTTATTGTGAATGACCAAGCTCTCATTTCAAAGAGGAAGAAGTAGATGGAAAGGAAGGGCAAGAGTGAGGCATCAAACAGAAGATCAGATGTGAGAACCAGAGGAAGGCCAGACACTGACGTGACTCAGGAGCATCTGAGTGTTTATCACTTGACAGTTGTTGTACATCTGCCTGATGCTGTTCTCACCTCAGAGCTGTCTTATTCCACGGCCCTGCTTAGAAACCCCCAGAGTGTCAGCACTCATTTAAGCTCTCTTGGAGGCACTGTCTTCAGTAAAGACCTCTTGCTCATCACATCACCAAGAAGAGCCAAGTACAGATGCTGGCCCACAGGGGATCTCCAAACTTTGGGATGGAGTAGGGGTCCTAATGCTCCCTGCGTCTCACTCATAGATTAAAAGCAGAGGAGGAAGTAGTCATAATGAGGATCAAGGAATCAGCTCCTCACCTAAAACAGGATCAGACAACAGTGTGGGCAGAGGCTCCGGGGAGGCTTCTCTCTCCTGTACTAGACTTGAGACTTACTCAGAGAAGTGCAGGAGCACAGGCCTACCCCAGACTCTCATCACTGCACAGAGAAAGTGCAAGAATGAGAGAGAAGGCATCTGCTCCTAGGGAAGCCCTGAGCAATAGGAAATAGGAAGTAGGAGAGCTGGTACCAGCCACTACGCCAGAGCCAGAGAACATTCCAGATGCAAGCAATGCCCTTGAACCTCCTTAAATGGCACAGGGATGGACAGTGGCTATCCAGCTCCCATCTGAGACGATGCCCCCTCCCAGGAGCCCATCAGCAGGGAGAGAGGACCCAGCCTACACCCTCAAACACCCACCTTTTATGGGGATCTCTCTAGAAATCCAAAAAGGGGAAATCGTCCTCACCATCAGCATACAGACATGCATATATACATACATCACAAGTCCATTAAACCTGTACCCTGTAGAATTTACTATTTATTTAAAAGGACATAGCTCTACCTGATTGGCAAGAAAATGATTCAATGTCTTTCATCTAGAGATGGTCATCTCCAGATGGATGGATTGGGTTACTGCTCAAGAATTATGTTTCCCTGAGCCTTGCACTGAATTTCAGCTGCAGTACTAGGAAATGAGTTTTAACTGTAAGTGCCCACAGGGCAGGGTCTCTGCTTTGTAGAACACACATTAGTATTTGCACACTACATTGTTAGCAAAGTGCTACTGTAAGGCCAGAATATTTTGTAGAGCCTCTATAATTATGCGATCTGATGTCTGACTTACCTGTGAGCCCTTACAATATTTTGTCCCTTTTCAAGTTAGCAGGTCCTCTTTTCCTTCTGGGTGGCTTCAGATCACAGGTTGGAGATGCAGTCTTCTCCCTTGAAGTAATTAAGCTTCACTTGCGGGTTTTATGGACTTCAAACAGAGCATCTGAACTACATGACAGATAGGAGTTAACTTTCTCTGAACAATTTTAAAGGAAGACTTAATGAATAACAATCAACTGGAACTAATACTTGATCGATCGATGGAGGTGATATGCAGGAATGAAGTAAGAGAACAGCCCAGAAGCCCACACCAGGAAGAACCCTAAAACTATTGACAAAACAGATAGGAAATGTAAAACATTTCGATCAATACCAAATTTGGCAGATGAATACATGTTTGACTAATGCATCTTATCTGTTGTAAATCAGCTTTGGACAGCCATAAGATGTCATAAGACCATCTGAAAGGAAACTGAGAGGGGGAAGAAAAGCCTAAATTCAAAAAAAATCATCATACTTTTTGGCATTTGTACTGGAATTATTTCTAGAATAATGCAATTTCACAGCTATAATTCAAACTAGGTTTTAGTCTATTGGTTTTAACTGCAGCATAGCTAAAATTCAGAAGTTTTTATAGTGCTCAATCCTACATAATGGTGGGTAGAAAACTTAGAGAGAATTCAATTACAGTACAGGAGTCTTGTGTTCCTTTTTTCTCCTTCACAATGGACTTCATTTGGAGACCTACTAAATAAA
Source organism: Suricata suricatta (assembly GCF_006229205.1). Lineage (NCBI taxonomy): Eukaryota > Metazoa > Chordata > Mammalia > Carnivora > Herpestidae > Suricata > Suricata suricatta. The sequence goes on along the minus strand of NC_043705.1, from coordinate 140,587,898 downwards.
TAGCAGTTCCCAAATTTCCAACCCAATGAATATAAAAAGGGGGTGGCTTACTAATCCAAAAGCACTATCAAGAGATGCAGAGATTATTAAATGCAGCACAGGAACATTACCGAGAATGTAATTCTCTAAAAGAGTAACTCTTGCTCAGGTAAAATATATCCTGATCCTGGCATAGTTTTAAATATATCACATGATAAGGAGCACCAAGGTGGCTCAGTTGGTTGAGCACCTAACTCTTGATTTTGGTTCAGGTCATGTTCCCAGGGTCATGGGGTTGGGCTTTGTGCTGAGTATGGAGCCTGCTTGAGATATTCTCTCTCTCTCTCTCTCTCTCTCTCTCTGTCTCTTTCTCTCTTGTAAAAAAGGCGGGGCACCTGAGTGGCTCATTCAGTTGAGCGTCCAACTTCAATTCAGGTCATGATCTCACAGTTTGTGAATTCGAGCCCCATATCAGGCTCTGTGCTGACAGTTCAGAGCCTGGAACCTGCTTCAGATTCTGTCTTCCCCTCTCTCTGTCCCTCTCCCACTTTGCTCTCTTTCAAAAATAAATAAACATTAACAAAAAAAAATTTTAATCTTAAGTATATCACACGATGAAATAATTATACAAATTCCTATAAATTAGCATGTGGCATCAGAAAGAATCCAGAAAGGACCCAGCTGAGAGCTAGAGGTCTGACCTTTTATCTTGAAGAAACTGGAAGAGAGAAGAAACACTAGACCTCCAGGATGCTGGCACACCTGGGCACCAAGGATAGCTATCCACCTTGCAGCTATTTTAAGAGGCGTCTACTGCCCTGTAGATGGGCAACTAGCTGCTTGGTGCTTTGCTTTATCAAAACAAGAGAATGGGGTTATAGGATTATTCAGAGTTCAGTTTGAGAGGTTATCTAATCCAAATGGCTCAACTGGGTCCAAGAAAATGAGACCCAAAGAAATGAAATGGCTTGCCCAAGATCAGAGAGCCAATTCTTGGTGACCAGACCTACCCAGAGCCCAGCCTCCTGACTCCCAGACTCTGATGGCTTATCGTACACCAGAGCCAAGCATGGCCTTCTCTCCTGGGATGGGCATCCCTTTATGACAACCTTCTGTCCTCCAGGCCGTAAACTGGCAAGAACCACAAGAGCACCTGCCCATCATATCTGAAGGGGAACAATGGGATCTCAGAATGAGTTGGCAGTCAGTTGTGGAATTGGTCTTTATACATAGGATTCTACTAAGAAGTAAGTTCCAGCATGTCACATTTATTAATGTCGGTCTTGGAGTTTCTGTGTACAGGGCTTTGTCGATATGCATATATTATGCATCATGCCTGGTCAGTGAGCCAGTGTGCCGAGAAGAACCAAGGGCGAGAGCCGCACAGCTGATAGCTTCAGTCACTGTGAGCCCCCCAGGCAATGGCCTATAGCCTTCAACTATGGTCTTGTCATTCCTACCATGAGGCAGTATAAAACAGATGATTTGAAGCCAAATATTTAATATTTAAGAAAAGACATACATAGTAAATATGAAATATGCAATAGATTTGTTTAGCACATTAACAAAGCCACATTTCCTTCCTGGAGTTAGCTGCACAGAGTGGGGGGTGGGGGGTCAGATGCAAATTTATGTAAATTAGCATGTGCCAAGAGCCTTGATTCATTTCAAAACCATGAAGATTCCATTGCTCTTGGAAAACTTGAGAATTTCTTTAAAGGAATCATTTGTTTGCTATTGCATTGAATGATGCTTTATTGTGTGTGTGTGTGTGTGTGTGTGGTATGTGTGCTTTAACTTAATCTTACAACCTCTTATCCTCACAATCATTTTTATTAATTTGAATTAATTAATTCATTTTATTATTATTTTGGTTTCGAATATATTCAAAGAGATTTGTTAGTCAAATCCATTTTTTAGTTTTTAAGGATGCTTTATGTTTTAAAAATTAAATAACATATTTTTCTTTTTTAAATGTTTTTACATTATGCTATGCTCACTGCCAGGGTACCTGTCACCTGCCCCCACACAGCGCTGTTCCACTACCATTGACTTCCTTCTGCTCCACCTTTCACCCCCATGATTTATTCATTTTATAACTGGAAGCCTGTAACTCCCCCTCCCCTTCATCCATTTTGCCCATCCCCCCATTATTAAAATCCTCTTAAATAAAATTTTAAAACATAAACTAGATACTGTAGCAACAGTTTCAAAGGGGAGAGTGATTACAACAAGTGTGTTTGCATCCCATTAAAATCAAGAATGTGAAATGAACTGCATGGCAGAGTGCTCTGGGATGGAGCAGCAGAGAAGAGTTACCTGTGGTACCAAGAGATTGCCACTGGCTTTCTCGTAATTCCCAAATAGGGTCATGTTCCTTTCGGATTCCGAGGACTGACTGGTGCAGGAGGCATGATGATGGCTGCCGCCAGCCACAGAGCCAGCTGACACCCCAGGTGCACTCACTGGGGTCTGGAGCCTGGGCCATGCTTCCTCTAACTGCAGATGGCATTCTTTCTCCTTGGTCAGAAAGCTTTGTCCATGATGGGTCAGTTTCTCAGATACATGGATCTGATAAGCATAAATAAGCTTTGAGTTCTTTGGTTCTGTGTGGCAGACCCTCCTTTTTTAAATCTGTGGTTAGCAGTGATTCCTAGTAACTGGGGTCAGATTCCTAGTTCCGAAGGTCAGAGAACTGAGTAATTAACATTATCAAATTGCTGGTGTTATAGAAATCTGGCAATGGTGGAAACCTAACAACTAGCCCATTAGGCAAGTCCTCCTAGGAGAATATGATTTCATAAAGATATCAGGCATCAGACTGATTTTGTTTTTTATTTCGAATCAAATGAATGAATATCCCAATGCTCTACACTGAAGTAGACCAACATACCAACATAAAAGAGATGAAAACACCTGAAGTTGTTTCACAGTGAAGACCTCCTTGCTTCTCACAAGTTCAGTCTGGCCCCTTATCACAACTGACACCTCTCGTTTATGATCTATCTCCTAGCAGCTGGGTTGATATTATCTCGAGGCCCCAGTAACTTCTGCCTCTGCACTTGTCCTAGAGCACCTGGGGAGCACACAGGAATACCCATGGGTGTTCTGGAACCCACAGCCCACCCCACCTGCCCTCATTTGAATGAGTTCCTCTGATCTCCTTCAGCGGGCTTCAGAGAAATTCAGAAGATATCAACACACACCACAGAAGAAAGCAAAGCTTCCTAGAGAAGTATGGATGTGAGCTGGGCCTCAAAACGTGGTGAATAAAATGACCTCATCCTGCTTTTCATCATCACCTCTCTCCCACAAGGAGCGTTTTTAGCTTTTTCCTAATTGCCCCTCCCCAAGACATTTTAGTATCTGTATATCTGGTTATGCACCTTGACCCTTTAAAAGGTCCACAAAACATCATAATATCTAAGATTGTTTTCACTCCTCACCTTGAGAACTAAATTTTCCCTCCTGGGGACTGGGGGGAAATATCACTGTAGAGAATGCACATCACATGTGTCTGTCTGGTGATGATATTCTTCTGATATCCCACTGTTGGTAGACAAATTCCTCTTTAAGAAAGATCTTTGTCAATGTGGGTTACTTATGAGAATGTTTGAATCCTCTTAGGGGAAAAATGGAGTCTCCCCAACAAATGAGCCTTGAGATGGCAAAAGAGGAAATACTTCATCTCGGTCATGCTTTGCTTTTTAGATCTAGATGTCAAGGAGTCCAGATATCATAGAAGGCTGGGAGGTGCCCCTGACTCATGGAGAGAAGTGGGGCAGCAGAAAGAACAAGCTTCTTGGAGAAGACATTACACGGAGATTGGAAACATCATTTGGTAAGCTAGATTATTATTTCATGTCACTCTGCACTTATCCACATGCGCCATCTCTGAATTTGTGAGTCAGCAAGAGTAGGAAAGTGAGCTGAGGAAGTAAGACAGGAGAGCAGGCCTGTAGTGACATGTTCAATGGAATCAGTGAAGACCACTCACTCCTTTTCCTGAAGCAGTATAGACAGCTTCATAAAGGAGATGGAAACCAAACACTGCCTATGTCTCAATTTTGAATAGAACTAGCAAGTGCTTACATCCTTGACCTTAACTAAACCAAACTAGCCTCCTCCTCCCTTTACTCATTCTCTCAACAAATATTTGAATACCAAGTATCTGTGAATAATATAAAAATGCAAAAGTCAAGATGGATCCACTTTTCCCCCAAAGAGCCTATAGCCCACTGGAAAAATTCAGATGATCAGATTAGTAGAATTGGTGGATAGAGTAAGTGCAAGGTTCTTCAGAGTATTTACTCCAACCCCCCATTATTGTGACTCACAATAAGACATTCATTGTTTGTTGTTCTTCAAGGATGAGCTCACTCTTTGGGGAACTTCATCTCATTTGTACTTCCAAATTCATTGTTTTTTAGGAGGATAATCAGGTGGCATAAAGTCAAGCTGCTACCTAAATTAAGGCCTCTTCCCTCATTTCACTCTCTCCACAAAATCAGTGATTACAATCAAAGAAACAATTACCTTTTACAAGATTTGCTTTTAATTAACCTGTTTGTACCTCCTTGAAAATGCTGCTACTAAGAGCACATCTAATGAGTCCTTCTGCTGTGGTAGCTGCAAGAATAGACAGGCAATCAGCAAATGGCCTGATGGTTCCTTCATCCTCCACATCTTAAATCACAAGAGACTTGAGTCTGCGCTTGGGATCCTGGGAACCAGGGCTTGCTTTTGAGGACACGGGGTTATTCAGACGACAGGAGAGAGGAGGCTAGTCCTGTAAGATGGAAGATGATCCTTGAGAGGAGCTGAGATGTTTTTCCTGCCTAGTTCTTAAAGGCATTATGTCAGCTTCATAGGTGTTGTCATGACATTCTCCCAATCTGTTGACCTTTTCACATCATTAGAACAAATCTGAGCCAATAGATCCCCACGAGCCAGCCTCCACAGCCACCCGGAGCCACACAGCCACTGGGCAGGAGCCTGCTAAGTCTGCTTATTCTGTTTAGAAGCTGCAGAGGCTGACACGGTGGCTAGCTTGCTGACGGATTTTTCAAGAAACCCAATTCTGAAAGCCCCTTTCTTACCCTACAGAAGCTTACCTACTGAGCACTCCTACATCATCAACACATCTCTCTGGCAGGAGACCTGTGCTTTAACAGGTTGTCCTAATCATCAGACACCATAGCCTTCTCCAAATGACCATCACCAAGTCACAATCCTCTCTTGTAGTAGAATTCTTAGGCACCCTTTCCTTGTCAGGAGAATGGCAGAAGTGTGTAGAGCAGGAAGCCTTTGGAATGTAGGCTATTTCAGTATTATGGTTCTCAGCTTCCATATATAAGTCTAGGC